>NC_056732.1:1713690205-1713692705 GCF_019279795.1 Protopterus annectens
ATAATGGTGGGACAAATGGTCTACAGTAGGAACATGTCTGAAACATTACCCTTATACAGGGGCTACAACAGTGTATATACCACTATTACAATGGAAACTGTTACAGATCTACACAATGGCATATCACAATACAATATTCCACAACCCTTACTACCTGTAATGTGATCCTAACATGAGCAATGAATGTATAATATGGAATCATATGTTAAGACAGCAAATATGGGGAATACATACCTTAACAAACACTGGAACATATGTGTGCACACACTCCAAATAACATATTGTGGAAGCAGGTTTTGAGGTACTGACAGCATTCACTCTTCAAGAGTATGCACCTTCCATCAAGTACAGGTCCTCAATGTCACACCAAGAAATGGTCTGCTGTCCAAGAGGCACGTCCATGACATTTGCCCACTCACCTGCAACAGAGGCAGCCCTGGCTTGCACACATCTTACAAACCATGGAATGGATCCCATATCCAACAGGTAGCACTCAGGAGTGGGAGATGTAGCAGTACCTCACCATTGCATATACCATGGCAAACAGTGCAGACAGTGATGTATGTGACGAGGAAGTATGGGGCAACATTAATGTAGAAAATAAACAGATGGCCATCCAAGACAGATGATGACACATTTATGTTTTGATTTATTTATTTAGTTTACATTTATTTCACATTTATTTTACATTTGTCAACTGGGTTAGTCTGGCTAAGCTTTTGGCTCCTTTTCAGCAGAGACCCAGGGAGAAAGGCTCCTCATGACTAGAAAAAAAATTATTAAATTTTAGCAACATAGTAGTAACAATCAGCTATAGGATCTTCCAAGCAAAGACTTGAAGAGAAAAAAAGCTCATCAGGCATTTCAGTTATACAGAGTATTAACAATTGTCAGACAAGTATGTGCGTTGTTACAAACAAGGTTTTAAACAATTAGCAGAAGAAAATATGACTAGTTACAATATTATTTAAGCTGCTTAGAGCAAAATGAGTTAATAGTTAGACAGATGCTTATTTAAAGTGGGTAGGATCTAGTTGTATAGGAGTTTGGAAACAAGAAAGTAAAGTAAGAATGGCTAGTAGGAGATGTAGGGGAGGTAGAGTATAGGAGACACTAGACAGGTAGGTTGTTTTGAGACTGATAGAATTAAGAGTGGTTGGAGATAGAGGAAGGGAACAGATAAAAGAGGCAGGGGAATAGTGTTAGAGATACATTAAGAGTGAGGTGTGAAATAGGTGAAAGGATGGTGGTTTCAGGGTGGTTGGCTACAGTGGCAAGACAACTTTGTTTTTAGGTATTTCCTTGTGGCTAATTTGAAACTTTTGCTATGCTGGAGGGATTTTATTTCCAAGTGGAGTTGGTTCCAAGATATAGCTGGGTTATAGTTATAGGGAAGGCAGCCTATTTTGGTTTTGGGTTTTTAGATGTCTAATAATTCTTGATTTGAGCCGTGTAGCGTCCTTGCAGGGGAATATTTGGATATGATAGTGGAGAGGCTGGGGCAGAAGGAGGGTAGGTAGACGATAGAGTGGATGATTTGTAGTTGATATAGTTGGAGCAGCTGAAGGAATTCTAGCTAGTCTAGTTGCTGTAGTGCTAAGCAGTGGTGTGACTTGTAGGTTTGGTTAGCTGCAAATCAGGTGATCTTATTATAGGTAGTTTCAAGCATGGAAATAAGTGTAGAATTTAGGTTTGTGAATATGTGGCAGCTGTACAGGAGTGTTGGGAGAAATAAAGCCTGGGAGAGAGTTATTCAGGCAGTGTCAGTTAAGTATTTCTTACTACGGAAAAGGTGTCCAAGTTTCTGATGAGTTCTTTTTACCGAATTAGTAATATGGAGATCAAACTTAAACTGATCATCTATTGTAACACCTAGCAATTTAGTACTAGATTCAGCTGAGATGATAGTGTTGTTGCAGGATAAGGTGGTAAATGTACTTTTGAGTGTAGTGATGTTTTTAGGGAGGAAGAGTAGGAACTTCGTTTTTTTTGGATTAAGTATTAGTTTGTTTTCACTAAGCCAAGTCTCAATAGTGTGGAAGGATGCCTGGGTAGTTGAGTGGAGGTCAGCTGGGTTGTCAGCAATGGTTGTAACAGTTGAGTCATCAGCATATTGCACAAGAGATGACTGGGGACAAGAGGAGTAGAGCAAGGTGGTGAAAATATTAAAGAGTAGTGGTCCAGGTATGGACCCTTGGGGGACTCCCATTTGTACAGTGAGACGGGAGGATAGTGAAGAGAGACATTTAACTGATTGCTGGTGGGTAGAGAGATAGCTGGAGAACCAGGAGATAGTAGTGGGAGAGAAATTTAAGTTAGTGAGTTTATCTAGAAGGAGTAGGTGAGAGACAGTGTCAAAGGCTTTAGAAAGGTCAAGGAATAGGCATGTTGCAAACTGGTCATGGCGGCTGCCTAGCAACATGTCACAACACTGAGGAAGTTGCAGGAATGTCTAGCAAATACTGACTGTGCAGTACTTGTGTCGACAATCACCTGGACT
>NC_056732.1:1713697705-1713804795 GCF_019279795.1 Protopterus annectens
CTGACTGACATCAGCAGGCTTGCTAAAGTAGGGCAATGAGAGGTGTAGTGAGTGTGAATGGCCTCAAAATCATTGATCCCTGCAAATGCAGACACACACGCATACACTGACTTTCACAGTTGCCACATCTGAGATTAGAATTCCTACCTAACTAGTATGTCACACTATAGCATTACGCAATTATGGCAAGTGCCACAGTACTTATAGGGCTGATCCTTGTCAAAAGAGATATTTCAAGGTGACTGACATCAGCAGGCTTGCTAAAGTAGGGCTATGGTAGGTGTACTGACAGTGAATGGCTTCAAAATCATTGATCCCTAGAAAAACAAACACACACACACACACACAGAGTTTCACAGTTCCCATGTATGGCATTAGAACTCCTACTTAACTAGTATGCTACACAATAGCATTATGCAGTTATCACATGTGCCATGGAACTTAGAGGATTAGCCCTTGTCCAAAGGTGTATTTCATGGTAAATGACATCAGCAGGCTTGCTAAAGTAGGGCAATGGGAAGTGTAGTCACTGTGAATGTCCTCAAAATCATTGATCCCTACACACGTGCACACAGTTTCAATGTCTGGGATTAGAACACCTACCAAAGTAGTACATCACACAATAGCATTACACAGTTATTGCACACACCATGGAGCTTACAGGGCTGAACCTTCTCCAAAGAGAAACTTCAAGGTGACTGACATCAGCAGGCTTGCTTAAGTAGGACAATGGGAGGTGTAGTGACTGTGAATGGCCTCACAATCATTGATCCCTACAAACACAAACATACACAGACTGTCACAGTTGCCATGTCTGAGATTAGGACGTCTACCTAACTAGTATGTCATGCTACAGCATTATGCAGTTATTGCATGCACCACAGAGCTTATAAGGCTGAATCTTATCAATAGGGGAATTTCAAGGTGACTGACATCAGCAGGCTTGTTAAAGTAGGGCAATGAGGAGTGCAGTGTGTGTGAATGGACCATAAACCATTCCTCTGGAAACACATACACAACACTCAGTCACACATAACTTTACATTTGACAGGACTGGGTATACAACTGCTAGATGAATACTGATTTGTACTGTCATGTTACACAGTTATCACAAGCACCACAGACACTATAGTGCTGAGGGCTACCAGAAGCAAATGTCTACAGTGATAGACATTAGCACATCATGTGATATTATCCAATTAGATGTGTGGTGGATGGGACAAGCCTCATGATAGGAAGCTCTTTGTCACTGTCTGCCTCTCTCTTCCCCACATCTCTGTGTGTGTATGTTTGACCTATTATAGTGTGTTGGGCTTGCATATGTGTGTGTATTCCAATCCAATGTGTGTGCAAAGCATGAATGGTGTGCAATGTAGTGTGTGTGTGTGCACAGACATCTGCGACTGACAGATAAGTATAGTCCACTTCTGTTTTCAGACATGGGCTTCATTTCTCTAAGTGTGGGAGCATACCCAGTATGATCTCCTGTCCTGAATGTGTGACTCCATTATAGGTAGGTTGTACTCCAGTGCAGGAATTTGTTTTCTACACCTACAGTTAGCAACTTGTTTCTGCAGGATATCTGTAGATAGGTTGACAATATGGAGTCACAGTGGGCAAAGGATAGTAGGATACTGTAACTATTGTGTTGGTGCTGCTTGTGCTACATGGTTTTGGTGTTAGTAGAGATATTCAGACATATGTAGTGTTTTACACTCTGATGTATTATGTCATCAACTACTGACAGACATACTTAGTTGCTCACAGTAATTTTCTGGGGAATACAAGATGAATGAAGCTGTGCCCAGTACTGTGGTCTGCAGCCTACATATTATGGCGCACTCATGTCATTCTGGAGGGGGAGCCGCAGACACTTGCTGATGGGTCTGTGTAAATGATCCAGCACCTTGGTACTATGGTGGCTGAGGATCCCCTGCTTGCACATCTATCAACATGACAGAATGGCCATATCCTGCTGTGGCCATACCTCTCAGCTGTACAGATTCACACAGGTTACCCAGAAGCAGGGCTCATATATCTGATCAGATCCCCTTCACATTGTGGTGTATGAGCAGGTTTGTAGCCACCCATTACTGGGTTAGCAGGCAGGGGTAGTATGGGCACACATCAGAGTTTTAGACTTCACAGACTCCATGGCGTCCATGCTTCTACAACCTCCCCTCTGTTATTCTAGCCTCTTCCTAACATGCAAGTGATATCTGATAAGTATCCCTATAGTTGTCCCTTCATCCCACTGGTATTTAAGGGTTGGTCCACAGTTCATGCAGCAGGACATGGTGGACATGCTACAGGGATTTGTCTACATGGCCTTGCATGTGTGTTCTGTGGACTGTGTTATGTTGTTATTTGGGATCTCGTGGGATAACATACATTGGCAGTACATGTAAGGCACAGGCCTTTGACAAAGGATTGTAAGGCATTTGGTAGTGATGCAGGCCATCTGTACCAGGCCAGTGCATTCTGCCACTTCTACAGTCCCAGACTGCAAGCCACTGGATTCCCATAGGGTGACAGGGTAGGTGTGCAAGGTGTTAATGGCAATGGTTCTTGTCCATACTAATGCATTGGTGTGGATGCTGGCAGGGTGCTGCTTACAGCTAGGGACACACCTGCATGGAACACCTCTTCAGCATGCTGCATTCTGTTGGTATTCCCATACACAAGTGGGGGTCATACTGTACTCATTCCCAACAGCAGGGATATGACCTGTGATGAACCTGTGGCGGATGGTGGGGTGAGCTGTGTGCATGTGTGATATGGAAGCTTTTTGCAGCTGACTCACAGATATACCTGGGACATTCCCCTTATGCTGGCTTGTGCGGGGACATAGGCAGTTTCTTATTACTTTATAACTGTACCTTTTGTGGTCTTACAGTGATTTTTTAGACTACATCAGTATTCCATATTCAACTAATGTGTTACTAACCTGTATGTACAATTCCAAAGGTGTGTACATTTGACAGTTGTATTTTATATACTCTGTCTAGGATACTTCCACCTGTGTACTGTGTGTATGTCTGGGCCTGCATTCATGGCATGTCCATCTTTCAGACAGTGACAGATATTACACCTGAACAATGAGTATGGATGACTGCTGGATTGGGTCTTGCTGGGATGCATTCTGGTCGGCAATGCAGTTGTCAGAACATGGCCCTGTCATCAACAGTACTAGCCATAGGCTACTGGGACACAACCCTCCATGCCCTCATGCCAACCACTTCCACTCAATATACAACACATAACAACCTAACACACAGAGCCCTGCATATTGTACTCGTGCAACAATCTATTCTGCTAATTGGACCACCTCAGGTAATCTGTGCTCCACTGTTATTAAACCCACATGTATATGTTACTACATTTCTATATAGGATTGTGGGGGGGCACACCTGACAACTGTAAACATTTGCTATGACTGTAGTGGTATTTCAGGTACTCTGTTGGCTTACATTTCATTTTGTATTCTGACCTATCATGCAGACTACAGGCATATCAGTGGAGTACAGAACTTAGGTTTTATTGACCTACATTTCAGTTTCAAATTTCTTACCCTTCAGAGCTAACATCCAATTGCCTGATCTGTTGTAGTCTATCTTTGTAGTTCTGGAGGGGGTCTGTTCTCCATTGCCATCAATTGTAGGCCTTAGCACAGCCTTTCTTTGTGGTCATCTACACCTGTCCTACTGGCTGAGACTGTTGTCAGGTATGCGAGCCTCACTGACATGCATGTGTGTGTCCTATGGACACACATTTGGCCTACCACATGTCCTGCAGTGGGATTTTTGACCTTGCCTAGTACAGCCTACTTTGTTGACACCAGTATTTGTTATGGATTTCATGCTGCCCATATAGGTGTCTACTATCTGCTTCCATCCCATTCAACCACCTGATTCCCTTGCATGCTCACATCCATGCCATAGATACAAGTAGCAGAACATGCTACTCCATTCAGCAATTGATAGAGAGAGTAACTTACCTTGTAGCTGTGCCAGTACTGAGGATGGTGCTGGAGGGCTGACTATGTCGGATGCACATAGTACACTCCTATACATGGTAAAGGACAGATAGTGTCATGTTTGGCATCCCTTTTACTGTATGTGTGAGTCAGAGAGAGGTGTCATTCCCTGTGTTCCTACCATGTCAGTGTATGTATATGTATATCCGTTGCCTCTTTTCCAAAGCTTGGGTATACTGGGCACACCTCCTTCTGCCTACAGGAGCAGGCTCAGGTTGTTCCTCCTCCGAGTCACTCTGTGCCTGTGCTGGCCTTGGCAATGGTGGGTGGGCAGTGTGGCCCTACCCCATGCTGTTCCTGCTACAGCTGTTTCCACAGGATCATATTGTTTATCATGGCACATGCAATGAAAATTTGTATACATGTAGCTGGAGAGTACTGCAAGTCTCCACTGGATATGTCCAGGCACTGGAACCGTGACTTGAGCTTCCCAAACACATGCTCTACTCTAACTCTGCACCCCCACACCACCTGTTAATTATAAATACTAACTCTGAGTTTGCAGAATCCTTGGGAAAAATCTGTGCATACAAGACAAAACACACACGCAAAAAAGAACATATCGCTACACCTCCACACCCCCTGTTAATTATAAATATTAACGCTGAGACTGAAGAATTCTCATGAAAATGGCACATCCCCCATCTCTGAGAACTGTCCAATCTCACACATATGTTGACCATCCGTTTAGTCAACCAAACTCTTTTGACTAAGTAGATGTCGACAAACACATCGCTTGACAAAAAAATGGCTACTACATATGCTGCAGTGTTCTGTTTGTTTGGGTTGCTTTGAGCTTCACATTGCTGCTACATTTACTAACTGAACTTGACTGCTTCTACTTGATTTGACCTCTAGCATTCCTAAAAACAAATGGGAAGGGACTCTTTTAAGCTCTTTTTCCATTTGTATGCTATTTAAATAATAATATGAGTAAATTGTTACTGCTTCTTATTTGCCAAAATGCTGTTTATTATAAGATAAAAAATGTGTGTGTCTGTTTTTGTGTCACTACAGATGTCAAAGTACCTATAAAGTAGCCTGATGCCAACAAGGAACTATTATAAACAAGGAACAGTAGCAGCATTCAATGCAATGCAGCAAAAAGAGGCTATTATAAACAATAACAGACGTATATAACACAGTACAGCGCAAAGAGCTATTATAAACAACAGCAAATAATCCAGAACAACAGTAGTGTACAACCTATGACAAAACAGCAAGCTATTATAAATATCAACAATAGTAAATGCCACCTATAGCATCATTTTACAATGACACAAAAACAAGATGGGGACCAAAATAAGTCTAAAGAATGGAAGGTTGTGGCTTTATCAGTTTAAAAATAACTAATTACTGTTATGAAGTACTGTGACAAAATTAGGACTGGTGTAAGGTCAAATTGTTCAAAAGAAGTCAAATCTCACAGCACCCCAGTAAGTGTACTAGACAACTATGCTATGCAACACAATATAAAACTACAACTTCAGAATCAACAACCAATCAGAAAAAAAATATCTGCATTAATACTTGGTCCAACCAGACACCAAGAACTCTAGAAATTTTACTTCTCTTACATGCAAAAACAACAAAACTTGTCAATCTATAACATTATATCACAAGTAAGCATCAGCCACATACTAGCAGTATTAGTTCATATACAGTGGTGATTTAAACTGTATAAAGTACAGAACAAGCTTATGCTCAGAATACTAACAATTTTATCTTACAATGAAAATAGCTGAATGAGTTCTAAATAAATAACATTCTAGTAAATATAAAGCAGTAGTAACAAGTTACTAATATTAGCACTTAAAGACCATACAGATAGAAATAGAGCTTAAAAGAGTCCCTCTCCATTTGTTTTTAGGGATGGTAAAAACCAAATCAGGTAGCAGCAAGTCAAATCGAGTTAGCAAATATAGCAGCTGTGTGAAGGTCAAAGCAGCCCAGACACACAGAACACTGTGCAATACAATATAAAACTGCATGTTTAAAGTTAACAGTCAATTGGAAAATCATCTGTATTAAGCCTGGAGCAAGCAGGCACCAAAATAACTAACACTTTCTTCTCTTTTGCAAGTAAAAACCACAAAAATATATTCAAAATTAATAGAACTATGTGACAAATTATTAGCAGACACAAGCAGATGTCTGTAGGATGAAAGACTATATAACGCATGGAACAAATTCCCAGCCCACTAGCTATTTTCTTATATTCAGAAGCAAAAACAATAAAAATTGTTGTAAGCAAACAAAACTCTGATAAGACTTATCAGTAGTCACAGATCAGCAATATTTCTAGTTGGATAACATACAGATAACACACAGATGACATTAAAATAAAAACTGAATGTCTTGCAGCAAGCAGACATCCAGAGCACTAATGATTTTTCTTCTCGCTCACTAGCAAAAATAACAAAAAGTATTTTGAATTTATAAGGTTCTGGTACAATTTGAGTAGATATAATCTCTACATTGCATTAGTCACCTTTACACATAATTCTTTGAATGTATGACAGCTCAGCACTGAAAAGAAAATATAGCTTGAGCATGGAAATTCTTGCAACACTCCTTCCAGCCAATGTTATGATAGCAACATGAAAACACTGGAATTTTAAGCCATATCTTATTGTAGGTTCCATTAATGAAGCATTTTATCAGTTATGGATTGATACTGGTAGGTAAGTTAGTACCCATAATAATTCCAAGTCTTCCTTTAGCAGATCTTTACTTTCTTTGAGATAAGCTCTGCTGAGAGTATCTGCAATTTGCATAAACTTCTCTGGCATGTACTGTACATGAAGGTCATACTTGTGTAATGTCAATAAACACTGTCTGCAGTTGTACAGATGCCTCACTATAAGGTTTTCTTAAACGCATTTTGAACAGGATTATGATCTGACTTCACACTAATGCTTCTCCCGTAAGGATAGCGATGGAATATTTAACACACAAAAACAATTGCAATCATTTTTTTCTCTCTTTACAAAGTGAGTCTCTGTACTTGTCAATATCCTTGATGCATAAGCAAACAGTCTACCTACCTACAATAGGACTTGCTTCTAGCTGTTGCTGACTTAAGTCTACCTTTTGGCTTGTAAGTACTGTTCCGTAACACTCCAGTAGTGGTACAATGGTTAATGCTGTTTTTACTAACTCAAAACTCTTTTCTTGAGCTGATCTTCAACACCATACTATATCACGTGTTATTGGCTTTCTTTTGCCATTAATCTGCTATGTGAATTCCATCTGTCAGCTAGTTTGCTAGCTGTCTTACAACATAAGGGTCTACATTTTAGACTTTAAGTTTATTTACAATTCCAGCATGGGGATAAGTGTCAAAGGCCAGTAGCGCAACAAGGGTGGAACAAAGGGGGCAACTACACTGGAATGTAAATTCAGAGTTTGTGCATCTTTTTCTATGGGATGTAAATCTAACATTTCTACATCTTTTTCTATATAATACCATTATGTTGCTACAGTAGAAAGGCACTTAAGCACTTTGTATAGCAAGCTAACATAATTTTACTACAGTTACATTCTTTTTTTTCTCTTTACTTGAGCTGAGAAGGTATGGAGGTACTTCTGGGACCAACAATGGGCACTACCTGAGCCAGCTATTACTCTGTCAAAGATATTGACCATTTACAGGTATGCTGTATTAATTTCATGGCCATTATATACATCTTCGATAACTCTTGCAAACAAGTTTAGTAAATTAACTTGGCATTATCTCCATTTGATAAAAACATATTGCTGTGGGTCTAGAGCAATAATATATTTTTTTATATTTTGGAGCTTATGAAATTAGATATAATAGGTTCTTTAGCATTGCAAACTAGTCTTGTTGACTGATGGGATTATACTTGCTAGGGTTTGAGAAGAGGTTTACATTATGAAGTGGAACAGAGAAGAAGGGAATAGAGGAAAAAAGAGAAAAGAATAGGTTATTCTTCCAGGGCATATATGCATTTATAGAACAGCATGAAACAGTTGAAGTGGAAAGTGGAAAAACTGACAAATGAGAGAGAAACCAGGTAAACAGTACAATTAGATAAATAAAAGTGGGTAAAACAACATAAGCAAATAAATGCCCCATAGAATATTAGAGTATTATGTTGAGATCAAAATTTTTTAGGGCATACAATCTAGGAATAGTAGAAGGAAAACCATAAATCTGTAAGGGGAAATAAACATGGTGCAACCCTTAAAGAATAGTACTCAGACATGTGTTGGTACGTCAGCCTCACTAACAAGCACACACAGTGGAGGCGGCTAGTGAAAATGTTAGTGAAGAGCTAGAACGAATTCTACCAAAGTATATCCAAGAAGGCCATGTAGGTGTTGAAAAAGGGTGACTCATACAACAGTTAGTAGCAACGACTAACATTTAAGGAGAAAAAGGAGACAGGTAAAAAGAGCAGAGCAGGGATCATCGTATTTCATATAAAGAAGACATTTCACTCTGTGGAAAGGAAGATCTTCATCAAATCTAGAAGAACTAGAGATAAGGCATTCATAAATAGGATGATGGTCATGCATAACAACCCTGTATCAAAGATAATGATAAACAGGAAAAGTAATTAAGGTAGTGACAATCCAAAGAGGAACCATAAAGGAGTGTCTGCTCTCAGTAAGCCTCTCCATCATGGCAAGGCTGTATATTGTCACCCGTTTTTTCAATTTATATGCTAAATATATCATGCAAAATGTTTGTTTAGATGAATCAGATGCTGGAATGAAAATTGCTGGGAGAACTATCAGCAACTTATGCAGATGATACCACTCTGAAGGCTGAGAGTGAGGAAGAGTTGAAGAGCCTACTTTTCAAACTGGAGACCAAGAAAGGGCATTAGTCATACAGAATACAAATAAGGTTGAAAATAATAGCTCTCTCCTGAAGCTGCTTCTCAAGTTTATGCTTTCCCCTCAATAATGATAGTCTGTCACTCACTCTGAAGCATCTGCAAGAATATAAGGAGTGGAAATTTTAACAGGAATGATTCTGTGTTATAAGGGTAGACAGCAGTTAATGTTACATTACAGATGTGCATAACATTGAAAAAACAACAGCTTTACCTGATCAAACAGTTCTATATAAGCCTAGGTAACACTTTGTACATATGGAGTTATAACTCATGGTGCATATGCATCTCTTGGATAACTGACTGCAAAGTAGAGAAAGCTAGATTCAAACTGAAGACATTCACCTATGTCTATACCAGAGTCCAAAATCCTACCTGCCAAGCTACTTGTTCTATGCCATACAAAAATAGGGTGCCGTTATTCAAACATGTTTGATCTGTGAATATGCAGTTAAAATATAACATAAAGGAGCAGGTGACCCTTTCTGCTCATGGAACACAATATGTAAAAATCATGGCAGATTCAGTGCGATAAATATCTAATATGTCATATGAAGAATGATGTCATCAGTATTATGCACAGTGGATAATAGAATTAAACAAGGTTAATGCTGTATACACAATAAGTAGTAGGGGGTTACTTTACAATGATATCATGTGCCCCACAGTAATAACTTAGAAGCATTAGCATTATCACATAAGTTACAACACAGATATGTATGAGCAATGCATATGCTGACACTTTTACAAACATATAGACACAATAATGTTATTGTACATATACACGTGTTTACATATGTACATATTCTGACATATCTATAAGCTGTTACAGACCTCCAAACATAAACTTACATAAATATACATGAACTTATTGGCCATAATAATACTCAGGTATGCATATATATATATATATATATATATATATATATATATATATATATATATATAGTTTATTATCAAAATGCCGCTGTGCAATTGCACGGCTATGAAGTATTCAAACAACATATGTTCGAATACTCCATAGTTCGGCAGGTTATGTGAGCGAACATTATTATTGCGAATGGACTGTGCATTCGCATTTATAATGTTCGCTCATGTAAGAAGATTGCGGTACAGTGTGGTTAGGGAAATACATCCTTTTCCTCACTGTAGTGCGATCTCAGAGTTGGAATATTACGTTGGGGGGGTGTGGGGGGTGCTGCATAAATGTGAGTTTAGGCTAGTTAGGTAGGGAGTTAAGGGAATGGTGGGGGTGCTGTTGATTGTCGAAAATGTCGCGAGCGACATTTTTGACAATTAACAGCTGTTTTCGACATTAGGTACATACGGAAATGTGTACGTTCGGCGAAACACTTCGCTAATATGTACACATTTTATTTTAACTTTTGACTTATTAAAAGTAAACCTATGTATATATATATATATATATATATATATATATATATATATATATATATATATATATATATATATATATATATATATATATATATATATATATATATATATATATATATATATATATATATATATATAAATATATATATGTATATATATATATATATATATATATATATATATATATATATATATATATATATATATATATATATATATATATATATATATATATATATATATATATATATATATATATATATATATATATATATATATATATATATATATATATATATATATATATATATATATATATGGATCTACTTCAGTAGATCGAGTTATAATAACAGTGAAGACTAAATCAGAGAGACTAAAAGACTGAAAATGCTAAATACAGAGAATTCATATCAGTGAACCAAATTACACTGAAACCATATAACTGAAACACCAATAAACCGAAGCACAAAACATTGAAACCAACAACTGAGGTAACGTGATGTACTACTTCGATCTACTGTGATAAAACAAAGCAAACGTCTTCAAAACACCTGTATTTAAATTCAGTGATAGTGATTCCCATGCTACTAACCAAATGTCATATAAAAGAACAATAGTAGTTTCAGTAAAGTATACTCCCGTCCTTCAAAGTACATATTACACACAAAAGTGCTCAAAACTTTTACGTAAAGTTTCCATTACTGTGCATATAGTGCTCTCATATTTTAAGTAGTGTAGCTATAGCTTTAAGAAACTCTAACACAGAGTAGTTTCCTTTGTTTTCCAACACAAATTCAAACTGCCTTTGTCTCTGTATTAACCGTCATTTCTTTGGTGATGGCGGACAGCCTGCAGACATACGTACTCTTTACTTATCCAGTTTATTCTGTTCTCTGTCTAAGGTTAACATCATCACAAATAAGTCAGTTGCACGCTTCCCCAACAAACATCTAAGCTACACCTGTACAGAGTTTTGAGTATGTGGCAAAAATATAGCATTTAACTCCCAGACATTCCAGAATCGTATGGAGAACAATGGTGGAAATCTAGACACAACATTATGTCTTGGAGTAAATTTCCTCTGCTTACCCAGTAAATACCACTCTGAAAAATACTTTAACAAATCTGTACCTTCAGGAGGGAAATCGGCACTCAATAGCTGAAAGGCAGGCAAAACTTCATCCTTTGGCAAGAACGCTAATGCTGCCAAACACTTTACTGACAGTTGAAATTGTGCAGAACTATACAAGCCAGCTAATCCAAGAGACTGCAGTTTTTGCCAAATGTTTTGTCCAAAGTGGAAAAAACATCCTTTGGACACAGCTCCATTAATATTCATTCTCACACTTTTTAAAGCAGCAATTTCAAAATTACATAATACAAAATTAACATTGATTTCAAACCATTCCTCTGCCATTAACTCAAACAATACCAGAAATAAAGATAAAACAGACGGTAACAACCGTCAGCTATATGTTGAATGAGGCAGCGGTAAGACACCGGCTCGGACTGTATAAAATCTTTAATAAAACACTTCCAAAACTTTGAAATAACCACGCTAAGCACTTGTTCAATGTTCTGATGAAGTCTGCATGTTTAGCAGATGAAAGCACTTAAGATTTTATACAGTCCGAGCCGGTGTCTTATCGCTGCCTCATTCAACATATAGCTGATGGTTGTTACCGTCTGTTTAATCTTTATTTCTGGGGTTGTTAGCATTTGATGTTCGATTAACTCAAACAAGCAATTCCACATCATATTATACAATTTTAAAGATTTTTTTACATGAGTGAAAACTTCAAGGGCACTGACTTACTGTATGCCCCATACTTTACCAAACCATGGATACTATAAAGTTGTCTATATACTGTCCCTTTACAGAAGTACGTTCCATCCATAAGCCAAATTGTAGCTCTAGACATATTATACAAGTTATTAATTGTAGTAAACACTACCACTACAGTGTTGCTTATAGAATCAATTGCCTTCTTCTGCAAAACACTCCATCTTTCAGGTGAAGTAAGGTTAAATCTAGATTTTCTAAAGTTAAACAATTATCTACTACTCCTGTCACATCTTTCTTTCTCACTCTAGTAGTCTGCTGCAGTAAACATTTTCTGCTAGGCATACTTGCCGCAAAGTCCAAAGACGTTGAAGCCATCACATCATCTACTATTAAGCACGGTGTATCCCTTGATAGCTCAGCTCTTTGCTTCAAGTCACTGCAAACAGAATACCTTTGTATTTCACATGGATCTCCTGCATGATTGTGAGCGACTGACTTACACAACTCCTCACTGTTAGTTACACAGAAAGTTAAAACTCTACCAATGCACTTATCCCTGCATTTGTATTTGCAAGCCGAATATTTCTTTGACTTACACGATTTTTCCAGATGGTAAAGATAACCTTTAATTACTAACATATTTTCCCTATCCGAGACTTTGCTGTTTGATACACTGTTACAATACTTCCTGGAACACTGTATGCCACATCAGCCACGTTTAGCATTGTTTTTTTTTTGCTGGTACGTAGTACACTGAGTTAAAGGAACATGTCCTTAAATAATACAATATGGCTCACAGAAATTACAGGCTACAGAGGACTATTCGACCATTCACATTTCAGGATTTCACACTTTCGGTATAGTCTACTTTCAGTCTTTTAGTCTCAGTAACTTAGTCCTCGCTTTTGTTATAACTTGATCTACTGAAGTAGATCCATATATGGATATATATATATATATATATATATATATATATATAGGGTTGCCACTTTTTAAATGCCCAAAGTGGGACATTTTTGGTACAAACGTCAGATTTTGCAGAGTGAAACATACCTACGACCAGTACAAAGCACAGAACTTCACTTTTCTGCCTAAATAAAAGCTTATTATTGTAGCATTTTAGTTACTTATTCTGTTTCTTATAACATTTAGGTGTTTCAGATACAGAATAACTGTTTTATGCAACTATTACATAAAATATAGGAAATATTTTTGTCCTAAAATCTCAGGACATTTGCCATTTTTTCAATTTTTTTGCAGGACGCAACTGGCTAAAGAGGGACTGTCCCTCTCAAAGTGGGACAGGTGGTAACCCTAATATATATATATATATATATATATATATATATATATATATATATATATATATATATAGATATATATATATATATATATATATTATATATCTATATATTCTATATATATATATATATATATATATATATATATATATATATATATACATATATATATATATATAGGCTCTATATCAGCATTTCGAAAATGTAATAGTTCGTATTACTAAATATCGAACAGAAATGATCGAACTATTAAATTTTCGAACTGCCGATATAAAAAAAACAAACAAAAAAAAACTAAAGGGTGTAGGCAGGGGGGCAAGACCCCCTGCACCCCCACACCCCCTGCTACTTAAATATATCAACTCTGAGACTGCACTGCATTGTAGTAAATGGAAATCTCCCCTTACGGAGATTTCCATTTACCAGTTCGATGTTCTGCACATTCGGCATTCTCGCGTCGACAATATCGCATTCAATATTGTCAATGTTCGAGAGCTGATAGGAACCCTATATATATATATATATATATATATATATATATATATATATATATATATATATATATATATATATATATATATATATATATATATATATATATATATATATATATGCTAGATAGATAGATTACACGCACACACATATATTTAGTTTTTTATTACATATATTATATATACATAGAGAGTGTTGAAACAGGGAGAGATATGTGTGAATATGTACATTTATGGCATTTACAAATAAAGGTAAATGACATCTCCTGCATCGTGTTGTGTGACAGATGGTGCCTTACTTAAACATAACACAGTCATTATTATCATTGACGGTATTGTTAATATACATGAAATATCCTGATATCTGCATCATCAAAGGATCAAGTTCTAAAACAAAGAGATGGCCTTACAGAAGTTCTGTTTAGTAAAGCATTCTTAAATGTATAACAAAAGCCAAGCTGGACATTAAAGAACTGGTGTGAGAATACAACCCACAAACACACAACAAATAGGACTGCAATTACTGACAAAATCTAGAGTGTTAACCCTGCAGCTATGCCATGGTCTAAGAATTGTATGTGCACACTTGCTGTAAAACAACAATAATTCCATAACTCAGTGATTTCTAATGCAAATTTATCACCAATGCTTGAATATTTCTAATTCAGCCAGATGGTAATGTATATGAACATTTATTATTATGCATTTCAGACTTAGCTTATATATTTTGTTTTTCCATAAGTTTTGCAAGGGAATCACAATGAGATCCTAGTTAATAATGAAAAAATGTAGAAGTGTTGCAAATAATAAAGAAATGCATAGTCAACCTTGGCCTAAATGGATTATATATTATAGCTCAGAAATGACCTCAGAAGTTTTGCCAATAAAACATGATTAATTAAATGTATAACAGAAGCCAAGCTGGGTGCTATAAAATGTGGAACTGGGTATTTGCTTTGCAGGTGTATGCTTTACATTTCATGACATATACTCATCAATTGCTACAATGTCATGTGAGACACTGCTAGCCCCGCGATCTGGAATTTTGTAAATAATCATATGTCATTTGTGAATATTAATATGATTCATATGCTTGTCTTACAAACATAAGATAATTATATGTTATGTGTATATTAAACTACTGGTGCAGAAGTATGTGTTGAACAGGGTTTGTACAGTACTGAGCTTCTAGGATGTGCCACAGTGTACCCTACCGAAAAAGAACAGAAATGTATATAAACTATATACCTGTGCAAATGTATGTTTTAATGGTTAAGCTGGAACATACAGAGCTAACTTGCAAAACTTCAAGAAAATAAATTGAAATTGTTTTACAATTGTGTTATATCTCAAGTTTCAGTGAAGCAGACACAATGTCTAGATCTAGAGATGTTTCTATTGTCTTGGAGAGAATTAATTACTAGGTATAAATGTAAAAGTGTTTAAGTGTTTTACGACTTCCAGTTCTGAGCAAACATCTGAGAGATATGTATTTTAAACACAGAGATGTTAGTTTCTGTTAACCTGGGAACTGAAAGCAGGTGTCAAAGAGTGATGTCATCCAAGCTGGCCCAGCAGAAATGTTTGATATTAATTTAAGAACTTTCTCAGAGAGATTTTGCATTTTGTATTTTGCCTTTGACCTGGAAACATCCATTATCATCACCATCTGCACTTGCCTTGCTAATAGTAAGTAACTGGTTTACAGTAATTTTCTTTTAGATATAGATAAGAATATAGTAATGATTAGTTTAGATGTTTTCTGTATTTATTTGAGACTGCCCTGCAATGTTGTTTTGAAATATTTCCTGTGATGTTGAACTCTGAAATAACTGTGTTTGTTTTATGAGTATTGTGTTGTTTTTTATTATTTTTATTAAGTATATTTAAACCTATCTTTGTGGCTGATATTTGTGAGCCATATTTAAGCTCTTAGAGTACTTGCATATGCATTTGGTGACAATGTACATGCCACTCCTAAATAGCCTTGCTCTTGGTCAGACTAGCATTTGGATAATACTAACATAACACAGTAGGATTAGACTCCCTTTGATAAGGGCTGTATAGTAGCTGATAAAGAGTTGGCTGGTGGTAGCTGGTACTACCTTATAGTCGGTGCAGGAGGGGGCATAACTAGTAACCTGTGCCAGCCTTTCCAGGTATGTGTATGTGTTTGTATATCAATCAAATCTCAAAGTGTCTGTGTGTGTGTGTGTGTGCGTGTGTGTGTGTGTGTGTGTGTGTGTGTGTGTGTGTGTGTGTGTGTGTGTGTGTGTGTGTGTGAGCTACTTGGGCAAGGACATGAAGCAGTGGCTGGACAGAGAGGGTGCTGGAGGTTTTAGCTTGGCCACTTGGCTGAGATCTTAACCTTATAGCTGTGCCAGTGGGGAGTCTTATTGTGGATCTGGAGAGAGAGGGAGAAACCAGCCACCGACTGACTGTGATCTCTGTATACTCTTAAGAGAAACTGTACTTTACTGTGTGTGTGTACTTGTCATCCTTCCAATGCATACATCCCCTAGCTGTTGCCAGTGTTGAGGATTGAGGATCCTTGATTACTGGACCAGTGCAGGGGCATCACATCTCTCATTGGGATCATTATATTTTTGAACTATTACCATTGTTCAGACATTATAAATTAATATGTACCAAAGCAAGCAGGTATAAGAACAGTTTTCTTCCACAGATCATCATGTTAATAAATGGCTAACTCAAGCTTATTTGGCTGGCCCTTTGGTGTAGTCAGAATAATTTGGAGCTGAACACACTTAAAACTGTGGAGATGACAGGAGTCTTTAGGAGTGGTATTAAAATATTACCCCCCCTTCTTTATATTTAATAATGCTATGTCAGTTGTGAATCCTTCAAATTTTTGGGATCTATAATCTCCTGGGATTTAAAGTGGGAAAATAATGTATGGTCCATCATAAAAAAGGCACAACATACAATAAATTGATACATTCCTCTACATTTTCCTTATCTAGTGAGGCTTTTCAATTTCAAATAACATACAATAAATTGGTACATTCCTCTACATTCGCCTTATCTAGTGAGGCTTTTCAGTTTCAAATAACATACAATAAATTGGTACATTGCTCTACATTCTCCTTATCTAGTGAGACTTTTCAATTTCAAATAACATACAATAAATTGGTACATTCCTCTACATTCTCCTTATCTAGTCAGGCTTTTCAGTTTCAAATAACAAACAATAAATTGATACATTCCTCTACATTCACCTTATCTAGTGAGGCTTTTCAATTTCAAATAACATACAATAAATTGGCACATTCCTCTACATTCTCCTTATCTAGTGAGGCTTTTCAATTTCAAATAACATACAATAAATTGATACATTCCACTACATTCTCCTTATCTAGTGAGGCTTTTCAGTTTCAAATAACTTACAATAAATTGGTACATTCCTCTACATTCTCCTTATCTAGTGAGGCTTTTCAATTTCAAATAACATACAATAAATTGGTACATTCCTCTACATTCTCCTTATCTAGTGAGGCTTTTTAATTTCATACAACATACAATAATATGATACATTCCTCTACATTCTCCTTATCTAGTCAGGCTTTTCAATTTCAAATAACATACAATAAATTGGTACATTCCTCTACATTTTCCTTATCTAGTGAGGCTTTTCAATTTCAAATAACATACAATAAATTGGTACGTTCCTCTACATTCTCCTTATCTAGTCAGGCTTTTCAATTTCAAATAACATACAATAAATTGGTACGTTCCTCTACATTCTCCTTATCTAGTGAGGCTTTTCAATTTCAAATAACATACAATAAATTGGTACCTTCCTTTACATTCTCCTTATCTAGTCAGGCTTTTCAATTTCAAATAACATACAACAAATTGGTACATTCCTCTACAATCTCCTTATCTAGTGAGGCTTTTCAGTTTCAAATAACATACAATAAATTGGTACAGTCCTCTACATTCTCCTTATCTAGTGAGGCTTTTCAATTTCAAATAACATACAATAAATTGGCACATTCCTCTACATTCTCCTTATCTAGTGAGACTTTTCAATTTCAAATGACATACAATAAATTGGTACATTCCTCCACATTCTCCTTATCTAGTCGGGCTTTTCAATTTCATACAACATGCAATAAATTGATACATTCATCTACATTCTCCTTATCTAGTCAGGCTTTTCAATTTCAAATAACATACAATAAATTGATACATTCCTCTACATTCTCCTTATCTAGTCAGGCTTTTCAATTTCAAATAACATACAATAAATTGGTACATTCCTCCACATTCTCCTTATCTAGTCAGGCTTTTCAATTTCAAATAACATACAATAAATTGGTACGTTCCTCTACATTCTCCTTATCTACTGAGGCTTTTCAATTTCAAATAACATACAATAAATTGGTACATTCCTCCACATTCTGTTTTTCTACTGAGGCTTTTCAATTTCAAATAACATACAATAAATTGGTACATTCCTCTACATTCTCCTTATCTAGTGAGGCTTTTCAATTTCAAATAGCATACAATAAATCGGTACATTCCTCTACATTCTCCTTATCTAGTGAGGCTTTTCAATTTCAAATAACATACAATAAATCGGCACATTCCTCTACATTCTCCATATCTAGTGAGGCTTTTCAATTTCAAATAACATACAATAAATTGGTACATTCCTCTACATTCTCCGTATCTAGTGAGGCTTTTCAATTTCAAATAACATACAATAAATTGAAACATTCCTCTACTTTCTCCTTATATAGTGAGGCTTTTCAGTTTCAAATAACATACAATAAATTGGTACATTCCTCTAAATTCTCCTTATCTAGTGAGGCTTTTCAATTTCATACAACATACAATAAATTTATACATTCCTTTACATTCTCCTTATCTAGTCAGGCTTTTCAATTTCAAATAACATAGAATAAATTGGTACATTCCTCTACATTTTCCTTATCTAGTGAAGCTTTTCAATTTCAAATACCATACAATAAATTGGTACGTTCCTCTACATTCTCCTTATCTAGTCAGGCTTTTCAATTTCAAATAACAAACAATAAATTGGTACGTTCCTCTACATTCTCCTTATCTAGTGAGGCTTTTCAATTTCAAATAACATACAATAAATTGGTACCTTCCTCTACAATCTCCTTATCTAGTGAGGCTTTTCAATTTCAAATAACATACAATAAATTGCTACATTCCTCTACAATCTCCTTATCTAGTGAGGCTTTTCAGTTTCAAATAACATACATTAAAATGGTACATTCCTCTACATTCTCCTTATCTTGTCAGGCTTTTCAATTTCAAATAACATACAATAAATTAGTACATTCCTCTACATTCTCCTTATCTAGTGAGGCTTTTCAGTTTCAAATAACATAGACTAAATTGGTACATTCCTCTACATTCACCTTATCTAGTGAGGCTTTTCAATTTCAAATAACATACAATAAATTGGTACATTCCTCTACATTCTCCTTGTTTAGTGAGGCTTTTCAATTTCAAATAGCATACAATAAATTGGCACATTCCTCTACATTCTCCTTATCTAGTGAGGCTTTTCAATTTCAAATAACATACAATAAATTGGTACATTCCTCCTCATTCTCCTTATGTAGTCAGGCTTTTCAATTTCATACAACATACAATAAATTGATACATTCCTCTACATTCTCCTTATCTGGTCAGGCTTTTCAATTTCAAATAACATACAATAAATTGGTACATTCCTCTACATTCTCCTTATCTAGTGAGGCTTTTCAGTTTCAAATAACATACAATAAATTGGTACATTCCTCTACATTCTCCTTATGTAGTGAGGCTTTTCAGTTTCAAATAACATACAATAAATTGGTACATTCCTCTACATTCTCCTTATCTAGTCAGGCTTTTCAGTTTCAAATAACATATAATAAATTGGTACATTCCTCTTCAGTCTCCTTATCTAGTGAGGCTTTTCAATTTCAAATAACATACAATAAATTGGTACATTCCTCCACATTCTGTTTTTCTACTGAGGCTTTTCAATTTCAAATAACATACAATAAATTGATACATTCCTCTACATTCACCTTATCTAGTCAAGCTTTTCAATTTCAAATAACATACAATAAATTGGTACATTCCTCTACATTCTCCTTATCTAGTGAGACTTTTCAATTTCAAACAACATACACTAAATTGGTATGTTCCTCTATATTGTCCTTATCTACTCAGGCTTTTCAGTTTCAAATAACATACAATAAATTGGTACATTCCTTTACATTCACCTTATCTAGTCAGGCTTTTCAGTTTCAAATAACATACAATAAATTGGTACATTCCTCTACATTCTCCTTATCTAGTGAGGCTTTTCAATTTCAAATAACATACAATAAATTGGTACATTCCTCTACATTCTCCTTATCTAGTGAGGCTTTTCAATTTCAAATAGCATACAATAAATCGGTACATTCCTCTACATTTTCCTTATCTAGTGAGGCTTTTCAATTTCAAATAACATACAATAAATCGGCACATTCCTCTACATTCTCCTTATCTAGTGAGGCTTTTCAATTTCAAATAACATACAATAAATTGGTACATTCCTCTAAATTCTCCTTATCTAGTGAGGCTTTTCAATTTCAAATAACATACAATAAATTGAAACATTCCTCTACTTTCTCCTTATATAGTGAGGCTTTTCAGTTTCAAATAACATACAATAAATTGGTACATTCCTCTACATTCGCCTTATCTAGTGAGGCTTTTCAATTTCATACAACATAGAATAAATTGATACATTCCTCTACATTCTCCTTATCTAGTCAGGCTTTTCAATTTCAAATAACATACAATAAATTGGTACATTCCTCTACATTTTCCTTATCTAGTGAGGCTTTTCAATTTCAAATACCATACAATAAATTGGTACGTTCCTCTACATTCTCCTTATCTAGTCAGGCTTTTCAATTTCAAATAACAAACAATAAATTGGTACGTTCCTCTACATTCTCCTTATCTAGTGAGGCTTTTCAATTTCAAATAACATACAATAAATTGGTACCTTCCTCTACATTCTCCTTATCTAGTGAGGCTTTTCAATTTCAAATAACATACAATAAATTGCTACATTCCTCTACAATCTCCTTATCTAGTGAGGCTTTTCAGTTCAAATAACATACATTAAATTGGTACATTCCTCTACATTCTCCTTATCTTGCCAGGCTTTTCAATTTCAAATAACATACAACAAATTGGTACATTCCTCTACATTCTCCTTATCTAGTGAGGCTTTTCAATTTCAAATAGCATACAGTAAATTGGCACATTCCTCTACATTCTCCTTATCTAGTGAGGCTTTTCAATTTCAAATAACATACAATAAATTGGTACATTCCTCCTCATTCTCCTTATGTAGTCAGGCTTTTCAATTTCATACAACATACAATAAATTGATACATTCCTCTACATTCTCCTTATCTGGTCAGGCTTTTCAATTTCAAATAACATACAATAAATTGGTACATTCCTCTACATTCTCCTTATCTAGTGAGGCTTTTCAGTTTCAAATAACATACAATAAATTGGTACATTCCTCTACATTCTCCTTATCTATTCAGGCCATTCAATTTCAAATAACATACAATAAATTGGTACATTCCTCTACATTCTCCTTATCTAGTGAGGTTTTTCAGTTTCAAATAACCTACAATAAATTGGCACGTTCCTCTACATTCTCCTTATCTAGTGAGGTTTTTCAGTTTCAAATAACATACAATAAATTGGTACATTCCTCCACATTCTCCTTATCTAGTGAGGCTTTTCAATTTCAAATAACATACAATAAATTGGTACATTCCTCTACATTCTCTTTATCTAGTGAGGCTTTTCAATTTCAAATAACATACAATAAATTGGTGCATTCCTCTACATTCTCCTTATCTAGTCAGGCTTTTCAATTTCAAGTAACATACAATAAATTGGTACGTTCCTCTACATTCTCCTTATCTAGTGAGGCTTTTCAATTTCAAATAACATACAATAAATTGGTACATTTCTCCACATTCTCCTTTTCTAGTGAGGCTTTTCAATTTCAAATAACATACAATAAATTGGTACATTCCTCCACATTCTCTTTATCTAGTGAGGATTTTCAATTTCAAATAACATACAATAAATTGATACATTCCTCTACATTCACCTTATCTAGTCAAGCTTTTCAATTTCAAATAGCATACAATAAATCGGTACATTCCTCTACATTCTCCTTATCTAGTGAGGCTTTTCAATTTCAAATAACATACAATAATTTGGCACATTCCTCTACATTCTCCTTACCTAGTGAGGCTTTTCAATTACAAATAACATACAATAAATTGGTACATTCCTCTACATTCTCCTTATCTAGTGAGGCTTTTCAATTTCAAATAGCATACAATAAATTGAAACATTCCTCTACTTTCTCCTTATCTAGTGAGGCTTTTCAGTTTCAAATAACATACAATAAATTGGTACATTCCTCTACATTCTCCTTATCTAGTGAGGCTTTTCAATTTCAAATAACATACAATACATTGATACATTCCTCTACATTCTCCTTATCTAGTGAGGCTTTTCAATTTCAAATAACATACAATAAATTGGTACATTCCTCTACATTCTCCTTATCTAGTGAGGCTTTTCAATTTCAAATAACATACAATAAATTGGTACATTCCTCTACATTCTCCTTATCTAGTCAGGCTGTTCAGTTTTAAATAACATACAATAAATTGGTACATTCCTCTACATTCTCCTTATCTAGTGAGGCTTTTCAATTTCAAATAACATACAATAAATTCGTACATTCCTCTACATTCTCCTTATCTAGTCAGGCTTTTCAATTTCAAATAACATACAATAAATTGATACATTCCTCTACATTCTCCTTATCTAGTCAGGCTTTAATTTCAAATAACATACAACAAATTTGTACATTCCTCTACATTCTCCTTATCTAGTGAGGCTTTTCAATTTCAAATAACATACAATAAATTGGCACATTCCTCTACATTCTCCTTATCTAGTCAGGCTTTTCAATTTCAAATAACATACAATAAATTTGTACATTCCTCCACATTCTCCTTATCTAGTCAGGCTTTTCAATTTCATACAACATACAATACATTGATACATTCCTCTACATTCTCCTTATCTAGTCAGGCTTTTCAGTTTTACATAACATACAATAAATTGGTACATTCCTCTACATTCTCCTTATGTAGTGAGGCTTTTCAGTTTCAAATAACATACAATAAATTGGTACATTCCTCTACATTCTCCTTATCTAGTCAGGCTTTTCAGTTTCAAATAACATACAATAAATTGGTACATTTCTCTACAGTCTCCTTATCTAGTGAGGCTTTTCAATTTCAAATAACATACAATAACTTGGCACATTCCTCTACATTATCCTTATCTAGTGAGGCTTTTCAATTTTAAATAACATACAATAAATTGGTACATTCCTCTACATTCTCCTGATCTAGTCAGGCTTTTCAATTTCAAATAACATACAATAAATTGGCACATTCCTCTACATTATACTTATCTAGTGAGGCTTTTCAATTTCAAATAACATACAATAAATTGGTACATTCCTCCACATTCTCCTTATCTAGTCAGGCTTTTCAATTTCATACAACATAGCATAAATTGATACATTCCTCTACATTCTCCTTATCTAGTCAGGCTTTTCAATTTCAAATAACATGCAATAAATTGGTACATTCCTCTACATTCTCCTTATCTAGTGAGGCTTTTCAATTTCAAATAACATACAATAAATTGTTACATTCCTCTACATTCTACTTATCTAGTCAGGCTTTTCAATTTCAAATAACATACAATAAATTGGCACGTTCCTCTACATTCTCCTTATCTAGTGTGGCTTTTCAGTTTCAAATAACATACAATAAATTGGTACATTCCTCCACATTCTCCTTATCTAGTGAGGCTTTTCAATTTCAAATAACTTACAATAAATTGGTACATTCCTCTACATTCTCCTTATCTAGTGAGGCTTTTCAATTTCAAATAACATACAATAAATTGGCACATTCCTTTACATTCTCCTTATCTAGTGAGGCTTTTCAATTTCAAATAACATACAATAAATCGGTACATTCCTCTACATTCTCCTTATCTAGTGAGGCTTTTCAGTTTCAAATAACATAGACTAAATTGGTACATTCCTCTACATTCACCTTATCTAGTGAGGCTTTTCAATTTCAAATAACATACAATAAATTGGTACATTCCTCTACATTCTCCTTATTTAGTGAGGCTTTTCAATTTCAAATAGCATACAATAAATTGGCACATTCCTCTACATTCTCCTTATCTAGTGAGGCTTTTCAATTTCAAATAACATACAATAAATTGGTACATTCCTCCTCATTCTCCTTATGTAGTCAGGCTTTTCAATTTCATACAACATACAATAAATTGATACATTCCTCTACATTCTCCTTATCTGGTCAGGCTTTTCAATTTCAAATAACATACAATAAATTGGTACATTCCTCTACATTCTCCTTATCTAGTGAGGCTTTTCAGTTTCAAATAACATACAATAAATTGGTACATTCCTCTACATTCTCCTTATGTAGTGAGGCTTTTCAGTTTCAAATAACATACAATAAATTGGTACATTCCTCTACATTCTCCTTATCTAGTCAGGCTTTTCAGTTTCAAATAACATATAATAAATTGGTACATTCCTCTTCAGTCTCCTTATCTAGTGAGGCTTTTCAATTTCAAATAACATACAATAAATTGGTACATTCCTCCACATTCTGTTTTTCTACTGAGGCTTTTCAATTTCAAATAACATACAATAAATTGATACATTCCTCTACATTCACCTTATCTAGTCAAGCTTTTCAATTTCAAATAACATACAATAAATTGGTACATTCCTCTACATTCTCCTTATCTAGTGAGACTTTTCAATTTCAAACAACATACACTAAATTGGTATGTTCCTCTATATTGTCCTTATCTACTCAGGCTTTTCAGTTTCAAATAACATACAATAAATTGGTACATTCCTTTACATTCACCTTATCTAGTCAGGCTTTTCAGTTTCAAATAACATACAATAAATTGCTACATTCCTCTACATTCTCCTTATCTAGTGAGGCTTTTCAATTTCAAATAACATACAATAAATTGGTACATTCCTCTACATTCTCCTTATCTAGTGAGGCTTTTCAATTTCAAATAGCATACAATAAATCGGTACATTCCTCTACATTTTCCTTATCTAGTGAGGCTTTTCAATTTCAAATAACATACAATAAATCGGCACATTCCTCTACATTCTCCTTATCTAGTGAGGCTTTTCAATTTCAAATAACATACAATAAATTGGTACATTCCTCTAAATTCTCCTT
The DNA here is from genome assembly GCF_019279795.1 of Protopterus annectens. Lineage (NCBI taxonomy): Eukaryota > Metazoa > Chordata > Ceratodontiformes > Protopteridae > Protopterus > Protopterus annectens. The sequence goes on from NC_056732.1 coordinate 1,713,723,009, forward strand.
ATCTAGTGAGGCTTTTCAATTTCAAATAACATACAATAAATTGAAACATTCCTCTACTTTCTCCTTATATAGTGAGGCTTTTCAGTTTCAAATAACATACAATAAATTGGTACATTCCTCTACATTCTCCTTATCTAGTGAGGCTTTTCAATTTCATACAACATAGAATAAATTGATACATTCCTCTACATTCTCCTTATCTAGTCAGGCTTTTCAATTTCAAATAACATACAATAAATTGGTACATTCCTCTACATTTTCCTTATCTAGTGAGGCTTTTCAATTTCAAATACCATACAATAAATTGGTACGTTCCTCTACATTCTCCTTATCTAGTCAGGCTTTTCAATTTCAAATAACAAACAATAAATTGGTACGTTCCTCTACATTCTCCTTATCTAGTGAGGCTTTTCAATTTCAAATAACATACAATAAATTGGTGCCTTCCTCTACATTCTCCTTATCTAGTGAGGCTTTTCAATTTCAAATAACATACAATAAATTGCTACATTCCTCTACAATCTCCTTATCTAGTGAGGCTTTTCAGTTTCAAATAACATACATTAAATTGGTACATTCCTCTACATTCTCCTTATCTTGCCAGGCTTTTCAATTTCAAATAACATACAACAAATTGGTACATTCCTCTACATTCTCCTTATCTAGTGAGGCTTTTCAATTTCAAATAGCATACAGTAAATTGGCACATTCCTCTACATTCTCCTTATCTAGTGAGGCTTTTCAATTTCAAATAACATACAATAAATTGGTACATTCCTCCTCATTCTCCTTATGTAGTCAGGCTTTTCAATTTCATACAACATACAATAAATTGATACATTCCTCTACATTCTCCTTATCTGGTCAGGCTTTTCAATTTCAAATAACATACAATAAATTGGTACATTCCTCTACATTCTCCTTATCTAGTGAGGCTTTTCAGTTTCAAATAACATACAATAAATTGGTGCATTCCTCTACATTCTCCTTATCTATTCAGGCCATTCAATTTCAAATAACATACAATAAATTAGCACATTCCTCTACATTCTCCTTATCTAGTCAGGCTTTTCAATTTCAAATAACATACAATAAATTGGTACATTCCTCCACATTCTCCTTATCTAGTCAGGCTTTTCAATTTCATACAACACAGAATAAATTGATACATTCCTCTACATTCTCCTTATCTAGTCAGGCTTTTCAATTTCAAATAACATGCAATAAATTGGTACATTCCTCTACATTCTCCTTATCTAGTGAGGCTTTTCAATTTCAAATAACATACAATAAATTGTTACATTCCTCTACATTCTACTTATCTAGTCAGGCTTTTCAATTTCAAATAACATACAATAAATTGGCACGTTCCTCTACATTCTCCTTATCTAGTGAGGCTATTCAGTTTCAAATAACATACAATAAATTGGTACATTCCTCCACATTCTCCTTATCTAGTGAGGCTTTTCAATTTCAAATAACATACAATAAATTGGTACATTCCTCTACATTCTCTTTATCTAGTGAGGCTTTTCAATTTCAAATAACATACAATAAATTGGTGCATTCCTCTACATTCTCCTTATCTAGTCAGGCTTTTCAATTTCAAATAACATACAATAAATTGGTACGTTCCTCTACATTCTCCTTATCTAGTGAGGCTTTTCAATTTCAAATAACATACAATAAATTGGTACATTTCTCCACATTCTCCTTTTCTAGTGAGGCTTTTCAATTTCAAATAACATACAATAAATTGGTACATTCCTCCACATTCTCTTTATCTAGTGAGGCTTTTCAATTTCAAATAACATACAATAAATTGATACATTCCTCTACATTCTCCTTATCTAGTGAGGCTTTTCAATTTCAAATAACATACAATAAATTGGTACATTCCTCTACATTCTCCTTATCTAGTGAGGCTTTTCAATTTCAAATAACATACAATAAATTGGTACATTCCTCTACATTCTCCTTATCTAGTGAGGCTTTACAATTTCAAATAACATACAATAAATTGGTACATTCCTCTACATTCTCCTTATCTAGTGAGGCTTTTCAATTTCAAATAACATACAATAAATTGGTACATTCCTCTACATTCTCCTTATCTAGTGAGGCTTTTCAATTTCAAATAACATACAATAAATTGGTACATTCCTCTACATTCTCCTTATCTAGTGAGGCTTTTCAATTTCAAATAACATACAATAAATCGGCACATTCCTCTACATTCTCCTTATCTAGTGAGGCTTTTCAATTTCAAATAACATACAATAAATTGGTACATTCCTCTACATTCTCCTTATCTAGTCAGGCTTTTCAATTTCAAATAACATACAATAAATTGATACATTCCTCTACATTCTCCTTATCTAGTCAGGCTTTTCAGTTTCAAATAACATACAATAAATTGGTACATTCCTCTACATTCTCCTTATCTAGTGAGGCTTTTCAGTTTCAAATAACATACAATAAATTGGTACATTCCTCTACATTCTCCTTATCTAGTGAGGCTTTTCAGTTTCAAATAACATACAATAAATTGGTACATTCCTCTACATTCTCCTTATCTAGTGAGGCTTTTCAATTTCAAATAACATACAATAAATTGGTACATTCCTCTACATTCTCCTTATCTAGTGAGGCTTTACAATTTCAAATAACATACAATAAATTGGTACATTCCTCTACATTCTCCTTATCTAGTCAGGCTTTTCAATTTCAAATAACATACAATAAATTGGTACATTCCTCTACATTCTCCTTATCTAGTGAGGCTTTTCAATTTCAAATAACATACAATAAATTGGTACATTCCTCTACATTCTCCTTATCTAGTGAGGCTTTTCAATTTCAAATAACATACAATAAATTGGTACATTCCTCTACATTCTCCTTATCTAGTCAGGCTTTTCAATTTCAAATAACATACAATAAATTGGTACATTCCTCTACATTCTCCTTATCTAGTGAGGCTTTTCAATTTCAAATAACATACAATAAATTGGTACATTCCTCTACATTCTCCTTATCTAGTGAGGTTTTTCAATTTCAAATAACATACAACAAATTGGTACATTCCTCTACATTCTCCTTATCTAGTGAGGCTTTTCAATTTCAAATAACATACAATAATTGGTACATTCCTCTACATTCTCCTTATCTAGTGAGGCTTTTCAATTTCAAATAACATACAATAAATTGGTACATTCCTCTACATTCTCCTTATCTAGTGAGGCTTTTCAATTTCAAATAACATACAATAAATTGGTACATTCCTCTACATTCTCCTTATCTAGTGAGGCTTTTCAATTTCAAATAACATACAATAAATTGGTACATTCCTCTACATTCTCCTTATCTAGTGAGGCTTTTCAATTTCAAATAACATACAATAAATTGGTACATTCCTCTACATTCTCCTTATCTAGTGAGGCTTTTCAATTTCAAATAACATACAATAAATTGGTACATTCCTCTACATTCTCCTTATCTAGTGAGGCTTTTCAATTTCAAATAACATACAATAAATTGGTACATTCCTCTACATTCTCCTTATCTAGTGAGGCTTTTCAATTTCAAATAACATACAATAAATTGGTACATTCCTCTACATTCTCCTTATCTAGTGAGGCTTTTCAATTTCAAATAACATACAATAAATTGGTACATTCCTCTACATTCTACTTATCTAGTGAGGCTTTTCAATTTCAAATAACATACAATAAATTGGTACATTCCTCTACATTCTCCTTATCTAGTCAGGCTTTTCAATTTCAAATAACATACAATAAATTGGTACATTCCTCTACATTCTCCTTATCTGGTGAGGCTTTTCAGTTTCAAATAACATACAATAAATTGGTACATTCCTCTACATTCTCCTTATCTAGTGAGGCTTTTCAGTTTCAAATAACATACAATAAATTGGTACATTCCTCTACATTCTCCTTATCTAGTCAGGCTTTTCAATTTCAAATAACATACAATAAATTGGTACATTCCTCTACATTCTCCTTATCTAGTGAGGCTTTTCAATTTCTAATAACATACAATAAATTGGTACATTCCTCTACATTCTCCTTATCTAGTCAGGCTTTTCAATTTCAAATAACATACAATAAATTGGTACATTCCTCTACATTCTCCTTATCTAGTGAGGCTTTTCAATTTCAAATAACATACAATAAATTGTTACATTCCTCTACATTGTCCTTATCTAGTCAGGCTTTTCAATTTCAAATAACATACAATAAATTGGTACATTCCTCTACATTCTCCTTATCTAGTGAGGCTCTTCAGTGTCAAAAAACATACAATAAATTGGTACATTCCTCCACATTCTCCTTATCTAGTGAGGCTTTTCAGTTTCAAATAACATACAATAAATTGGTACATTCCTCTACATTCTCCTTATCTAGTGAGGCTTTTCAATTTCAAATAACATACAATAAATTGGTACATTCCTCTACATTCTCCTTATCTAGTGAGGCTTTTCAATTTCAAATAACATACAATAAATTGGTACATTCCTCTACATTCTCCTTATCTAGTGAGGCTTTTCAATTTCAAATAGCATACAATAAATCGGTACATTCCTCTACATTCTCCTTATCTAGTGAGGCTTTTCAATTTCAAATAACATACAATAAATCGGCACATTCCTCTACATTCTCCTTATCTAGTGAGGCTTTTCAATTTCAAATAACATACAATAAATTGGTACATTCCTCTACATTCGCCTTATCTAGTGAGGCTTTTCAATTTCAAATAACATACAATAAATTAAAACATTCCTCTACATTCTCCTTATCTAGTGAGGCTTTTCAGTTTCAAATAACATACAATAAATTGGTACATTCCTCTACATTCTCCTTATCTAGTGAGGCTTTTCAATTTCAAACAACATACAATAAATTGATACATTCCTCTACATTCTCCTTATCTAGTCAGGCTTTTCAATTTCAAATAACATACAATAAATTGGTACATTCCTCTACATTCTCCTTATCTAGTGAGGCTTTTCAATTTCAAATAACATACAATAAATTGGTACATTCCTCTACATTCTCCTTATCTAGTCAGGCTTTTCACAATTTCAAATAACAAACAATAAATTAGTACGGTACATTCCTCTACATTCTCCTTATCTAGTGAGGCTTTTCAATTTCAAATAACATACAATAAATTGGTGCCTTCCTCTACATTCTCCTTATCTAGTGAGGCTTTTCAATTTCAAATAACATACAATAAATTGCTACATTCCTCTACAATCTCCTTATCTAGTGAGGCTTTTCAGTTTCAAATAACATACATTAAATTGGTACATTCCTCTACATTCTCCTTATCTTGCCAGGCTTTTCAATTTCAAATAACATACAACAAATTGGTACATTCCTCTACATTCTCCTTATCTAGTGAGGCTTTTCAATTTCAAATAGCATACAGTAAATTGGCACATTCCTCTACATTCTCCTTATCTAGTGAGGCTTTTCAATTTCAAATAACATACAATAAATTGGTACATTCCTCCTCATTCTCCTTATGTAGTCAGGCTTTTCAATTTCATACAACATACAATAAATTGATACATTCCTCTACATTCTCCTTATCTGGTCAGGCTTTTCAATTTCAAATAACATACAATAAATTGGTACATTCCTCTACATTCTCCTTATCTAGTGAGGCTTTTCAGTTTCAAATAACATACAATAAATTGGTGCATTCCTCTACATTCTCCTTATCTATTCAGGCCATTCAATTTCAAATAACATACAATAAATTAGCACATTCCTCTACATTCTCCTTATCTAGTCAGGCTTTTCAATTTCAAATAACATACAATAAATTGGTACATTCCTCCACATTCTCCTTATCTAGTCAGGCTTTTCAATTTCATACAACACAGAATAAATTGATACATTCCTCTACATTCTCCTTATCTAGTCAGGCTTTTCAATTTCAAATAACATGCAATAAATTGGTACATTCCTCTACATTCTCCTTATCTAGTGAGGCTTTTCAATTTCAAATAACATACAATAAATTGTTACATTCCTCTACATTCTACTTATCTAGTCAGGCTTTTCAATTTCAAATAACATACAATAAATTGGCACGTTCCTCTACATTCTCCTTATCTAGTGAGGCTTTTCAGTTTCAAATAACATACAATAAATTGGTACATTCCTCCACATTCTCCTTATCTAGTGAGGCTTTTCAATTTCAAATAACATACAATAAATTGGTACATTCCTCTACATTCTCTTTATCTAGTGAGGCTTTTCAATTTCAAATAACATACAATAAATTGGTGCGTTCCTCTACATTCTCCTTATCTAGTCAGGCTTTTCAATTTCAAGTAACATACAATAAATTGGTACGTTCCTCTACATTCTCCTTATCTAGTGAGGCTTTTCAATTTCAAATAACATACAATAAATTGGTACATTTCTCCACATTCTCCTTTTCTAGTGAGGCTTTTCAATTTCAAATAACATACAATAAATTGGTACATTCCTCCACATTCTCTTTATCTAGTGAGGATTTTCAATTTCAAATAACATACAATAAATTGATACATTCCTCCACATTCACCTTATCTAGTCAAGCTTTTCAATTTCAAATAGCATACAATAAATCGGTACATTCCTCTACATTCTCCTTATCTAGTGAGGCTTTTCAATTTCAAATAACATACAATAATTTGGCACATTCCTCTACATTCTCCTTACCTAGTGAGGCTTTTCAATTTCAAATAACATACAATAAATTGGTACATTCCTCTACATTCTCCTTATCTAGTGAGGCTTTTCAATTTCAAATAGCATACAATAAATTGAAACATTCCTCTACTTTCTCCTTATCTAGTGAGGCTTTTCAGTTTCAAATAACATAGACTAAATTGGTACATTCCTCTACATTCACCTTATCTAGTGAGGCTTTTCAATTTCAAATAACATACAATAAATTGGTACATTCCTCTACATTCTCCTTATTTAGTGAGGCTTTTCAATTTCAAATAGCATACAATAAATTGGCACATTCCTCTACATTCTCCTTATCTAGTGAGGCTTTTCAATTTCAAATAACATACAATAAATTGGTACATTCCTCCTCATTCTCCTTATGTAGTCAGGCTTTTCAATTTCATACAACATACAATAAATTGATACATTCCTCTACATTCTCCTTATCTGGTCAGGCTTTTCAATTTCAAATAACATACAATAAATTGGTACATTCCTCTACATTCTCCTTATCTAGTGAGGCTTTTCAGTTTCAAATAACATACAATAAATTGGTACATTCCTCTACATTCTCCTTATGTAGTGAGGCTTTTCAGTTTCAAATAACATACAATAAATTGGTACATTCCTCTACATTCTCCTTATCTAGTCAGGCTTTTCAGTTTCAAATAACTTATAATAAATTGGTACATTCCTCTTCAGTCTCCTTATCTAGTGAGGCTTTTCAATTTCAAATAACATACAATAAATTGGTACATTCCTCCACATTCTGTTTTTCTACTGAGGCTTTTCAATTTCAAATAACATACAATAAATTGATACATTCCTCTACATTCACCTTATCTAGTCAAGCTTTTCAATTTCAAATAACATACAATAAATTGGTACATTCCTCTACATTCTCCTTATCTAGTGAGACTTTTCAATTTCAAACAACATACACTAAATTGGTATGTTCCTCTATATTGTCCTTATCTACTCAGGCTTTTCAGTTTCAAATAACATACAATAAATTGGTACATTCCTTTACATTCACCTTATCTAGTCAGGCTTTTCAGTTTCAAATAACATACAATAAATTGGTACATTCCTCTACATTCTCCTTATCTAGTGAGGCTTTTCAATTTCAAATAACATACAATAAATTGGTACATTCCTCTACATTCTCCTTATCTAGTGAGGCTTTTCAATTTCAAATAGCATACAATAAATCGGTACATTCCTCTACATTTTCCTTATCTAGTGAGGCTTTTCAATTTCAAATAACATACAATAAATCGGCACATTCCTCTACATTCTCCTTATCTAGTGAGGCTTTTCAATTTCAAATAACATACAATAAATTGGTACATTCCTCTAAATTCTCCTTATCTAGTGAGGCTTTTCAATTTCAAATAACATACAATAAATTGAAACATTCCTCTACTTTCTCCTTATATAGTGAGGCTTTTCAGTTTCAAATAACATACAATAAATTGGTACATACCTCTACATTCTCCTTATCTAGTGAGGCTTTTCAATTTCATACAACATATAATAAATTGATACATTCCTCTACATTCTCCTTATCTAGTCAGGCTTTTCAATTTCAAATAACATACAATAAATTGGTACATTCATCTACATTTTCCTTATCTAGTGAGGCTTTTCAATTTCAAATACCATACAATAAATTGGTACGTTCCTCTACATTCTCCTTATCTAGTCAGGCTTTTCAATTTCAAATAACAAACAATAAATTGGTACGTTCCTCTACATTCTCCTTATCTAGTGAGGCTTTTCAATTTCAAATAACATACAATAAATTGGTACCTTCCTCTACATTCTCCTTATCTAGTGAGGCTTTTCAATTTCAAATAACATACAATAAATTGCTACATTCCTCTACAATCTCCTTATCTAGTGAGGCTTTTCAGTTTCAAATAACATACATTAAATTGGTACATTCCTCTACATTCTCCTTATCTTGCCAGGCTTTTCAATTTCAAATAACATACAACAAATTGGTACATTCCTCTACATTCTCCTTATCTAGTGAGGCTTTTCAATTTCAAATAGCATACAGTAAATTGGCACATTCCTCTACATTCTCCTTATCTAGTGAGGCTTTTCAATTTCAAATAACATACAATAAATTGGTACATTCCTCCTCATTCTCCTTATGTAGTCAGGCTTTTCAATTTCATACAACATACAATAAATTGATACATTCCTCTACATTCTCCTTATCTGGTCAGGCTTTTCAATTTCAAATAACATACAATAAATTGGTACATTCCTCTACATTCTCCTTATCTAGTGAGGCTTTTCAGTTTCAAATAACATACAATAAATTGGTGCATTCCTCTACATTCTCCTTATCTATTCAGGCCATTCAATTTCAAATAACATACAATAAATTAGCACATTCCTCTACATTCTCCTTATCTAGTCAGGCTTTTCAATTTCAAATAACATACAATAAATTGGTACATTCCTCCACATTCTCTTTATCTAGTCAGGCTTTTCAATTTCATACAACATAGAATAAATTGATACATTCCTCTACATTCTCCTTATCTAGTCAGGCTTTTCAATTTCAAATAACATGCAATAAATTGTTACATTCCTCTACATTCTCCTTATCTAGTGAGGCTTTTCAATTTCAAATAACATACAATAAATTGTTACATTCCTCTACATTCTACTTATCTAGTCAGGCTTTTCAATTTCAAATAACATACAATAAATTGGCACGTTCCTCTACATTCTCCTTATCTAGTGAGGCTTTTCAGTTTCAAATAACATACAATAAATTGGTACATTCCTCCACATTCTCCTTATCTAGTGAGGCTTTTCAATTTCAAATAACATACAATAAATTGGTACATTCCTCTACATTCTCTTTATCTAGTGAGGCTTTTCAATTTCAAATAACATACAATAAATTGGTGCGTTCCTCTACATTCTCCTTATCTAGTCAGGCTTTTCAATTTCAAGTAACATACAATAAATTGGTACGTTCCTCTACATTCTCCTTATCTAGTGAGGCTTTTCAATTTCAAATAACATACAATAAATTGGTACATTTCTCCACATTCTCCTTTTCTAGTGAGGCTTTTCAATTTCAAATAACATACAATAAATTGGTACATTCCTCCACATTCTCTTTATCTAGTGAGGATTTTCAATTTCAAATAACATACAATAAATTGATACATTCCTCTACATTCACCTTATCTAGTCAAGCTTTTCAATTTCAAATAGCATACAATAAATCGGTACATTCCTCTACATTCTCCTTATCTAGTGAGGCTTTTCAATTTCAAATAACATACAATAATTTGGCACATTCCTCTACATTCTCCTTACCTAGTGAGGCTTTTCAATTTCAAATAACATACAATAAATTGGTACATTCCTCTACATTCTCCTTATCTAGTGAGGCTTTTCAATTTCAAATAGCATACAATAAATTGAAACATTCCTCTACTTTCTCCTTATCTAGTGAGGCTTTTCAGTTTCAAATAACATACAATAAATTGGTACATTCCTCTACATTCTCCTTATCTAGTGAGGCTTTTCAATTTCAAATAACATACAATACATTGATACATTCCTCTACATTCTCCTTATCTAGTGAGGCTTTTCAATTTCAAATAACATACAATAAATTGGTACATTCCTCTACATTCTCCTTATCTAGTGAGGCTTTTCAATTTCAAATAACATACAATAAATTGGTACATTCCTCTACATTCTCCTTATCTAGTCAGGCTATTCAGTTTTAAATAACATACAATAAATTGGTACATTCCTCTACATTCTCCTTATCTAGTGAGGCTTTTCAATTTCAAATAACATACAATAAATTGGTACATTCCTCTACATTCTCCTTATCTAGTCAGGCTTTTCAATTTCAAATAACATACAATAAATTGATACATTCCTCTACATTCTCCTTATCTAGTCAGGCTTTATTTCAAATAACATAGAACAAATTTGTACATTCCTCTACATTCTCCTTATCTAGTGAGGCTTTTCAATTTCAAATAACATACAATAAATTGGCACATTCCTCTACATTCTCCTTATCTAGTCAGGCTTTTCAATTTCAAATAACATACAATAAATTTGTACATTCCTCCACATTCTCCTTATCTAGTCAGGCTTTTCAATTTCATACAACATACAATACATTGATACATTCCTCTACATTCTCCTTATCTAGTCAGGCTTTTCAGTTTTAAATAACATACAATAAATTGGTACATTCCTCTACATTCTCCTTATGTAGTGAGGCTTTTCAGTTTCAAATAACATACAATAAATTGGTACATTCCTCTACATTCTCCTTATCTAGTCAGGCTTTTCAGTTTCAAATAACATACAATAAATTGGTACATTTCTCTACAGTCTCCTTATCTAGTGAGGCTTTTCAATTTCAAATAACATACAATAACTTGGCACATTCCTCTACATTATCCTTATCTAGTGAGGCTTTTCAATTTTAAATAACATACAATAAATTGGTACATTCCTCTACATTCTCCTGATCTAGTCAGGCTTTTCAATTTCAAATAACATACAATAAATTGGCACATTCCTCTACATTATACTTATCTAGTGAGGCTTTTCAATTTCAAATAACATACAATAAATTGGTACATTCCTCCACATTCTCCTTATCTAGTCAGGCTTTTCAATTTCATACAACATAGCATAAATTGATACATTCCTCTACATTCTCCTTATCTAGTCAGGCTTTTCAATTTCAAATAACATGCAATAAATTGCTACATTCCTCTACATTCTCCTTATCTAGTGAGGCTTTTCAATTTCAAATAACATACAATAAATTGTTACATTCCTCTACATTCTACTTATCTAGTCAGGCTTTTCAATTTCAAATAACATACAATAAATTGGCACGTTCCTCTACATTCTCCTTATCTAGTGAGGCTTTTCAGTTTCAAATAACATACAATAAATTGGTACATTCCTCCACATTCTCCTTATCTAGTGAAGCTTTTCAATTTCAAATAACATACAATAAATTGGTACATTCCTCCACATTCTCCTTATCTAGTGAGGCTTTTCAATTTCAAATAACTTACAATAAATTGGTACATTCCTCTACATTCTCCTTATCTAGTGAGGCTTTTCAATTTCAAATAACATACAATAAATTGGCACATTCCTTTACATTCTCCTTATCTAGTGAGGCTTTTCAATTTCAAATAACATACAATAAATCGGTACATTCCTCTACATTCTCTTTATCTAGTGAGGCTTTTCAATTTCAAATAACATACAATAAATTGGTACGTTCCTCTACATTCTCCTTATCTAGTCAGGCTTTTCAATTTCAAGTAACATACAATAAATTGGTACGTTCCTCTACATTCTCCTTATCTAGTGAGGCTTTTCAATTTCAAATAACATACAATAAATTGGTACATTTCTCCACATTCTCCTTTTCTAGTGAGGCTTTTCAATTTCAAATAACATACAATAAATTGGTACATTCCTCCACATTCTCTTTATCTAGTGAGGATTTTCAATTTCAAATAACATACAATAAATTGATACATTCCTCTACATTCACCTTATCTAGTCAAGCTTTTCAATTTCAAATAGCATACAATAAATCGGTACATTCCTCTACATTCTCCTTATCTAGTGAGGCTTTTCAATTTCAAATAACATACAATAAATTGGTACATTCCTCTACATTCTCCTTATCTAGTGAGGCATTTCAATTTCAAATATCATACAATAAATTGAAACATTCCTCTACTTTCTCCTTATCTAGTGAGGCTTTTCAGTTTCAAATAACATACAATAAATTGGTACATTCCTCTACATTCTCCTTATCTAGTGAGGCTTTTCAATTTCAAATAACATACAATACATTGATACATTCCTCTACATTCTCCTTATCTAGTGAGGCTTTTCAATTTCAAATAACATACAATAAATTGGTACATTCCTCTACATTCTCCTTATCTAGTGAGGCTTTTCAATTTCAAATAACATACAATAAATTGGTACATTCCTCTACATTCTCCTTATCTAGTCAGGCTGTTCAGTTTTAAATAACATACAATAAATTGGTACATTCATCTACATTCTCCTTATCTAGTGAGGCTTTTCAATTTCAAATAACATACAATAAATTGGTACATTCCTCTACATTCTCCTTATCTAGTCAGGCTTTTCAATTTCAAATAACATACAATAAATTGATACATTCCTCTACATTCTCCTTATCTAGTCAGGCTTTATTTCAAATAACATACAACAAATTGGTACATTCCTCTACATTCTCCTTATCTAGTGAGGCTTTTCAATTTCAAATAACATACAATAAATTGGCACATTCCTCTACATTCTCCTTTTCTAGTCAGGCTTTTCAATTTCAAATAACATGCAATAAATTTGTACATTCCTCCACATTCTCCTTATCCTGCAGGCTTTTCAATTTCATACAACATACAATACATTGATACATTCCTCTACATTCTCCTTATCTAGTCAGGATTTTCAGTTTCAAATAACATACAATAAATTGGTACATTCCTCTACATTCTCCTTATGTAGTGAGGCTTTTCAGTTTCAAATAACATACAATAAATTGATACATTCCTCTACAGTCTCCTTATCTAGTGAGGCTTTTCAATTTTAAATAACATACAATAAATTGGTACATTCCTCTACATTCTCCTGATCTAGTCAGGCTTTTCAATTTCAAGTAACATACAATAAATTGATACATTCCTCTACATTCTCCTTATCTAGTCAGGCTTTTCAATTTCAAATAACATAGTTCCAGAATGTTTTGGGGTCAGATTTTAGACTTCTGGGATGGTTGAAGTAAAAATTATTTTTGTCTTTAGCGATGTTTTTTTTTTCCTGGTTTCTAAGTTGTCTATATTTTTGCCAGTCAGCAGTGAGTTTGTATTTTTTCCAGGTTTTGCATAGCCTATCCCTATTTCTCATAAGAGTGCGGGTTGCCTTGGTGACCCATGGGGATATCTTGGATTTAATTCTTATAGTATGATGGAGTACAAGCGAGTTTAGCATACCAAGAAATATGGAGTTAAAAGATAGTTCTGCTTCATCTAGAGTGAGCTTGTTAAGGTGACTCCAGTTAATTCTAGAGTGAAGGGTGTTAAAAGTGTCAGAAGAGAAACTGGATAATTTTTGTCAAGTTATGTCTCTATGAGACCTGGTATAGTGAGGAGTGAATCTAGTAACTTTTGTGGGAGAATGACCAGCAAGTGAGTTCGAAAGGGATTCTGGGTTATGATATATAATAGGATCAGATACTAGTATCCAGTCTATTAGAGAGCAAGGGATTTGTGAGTTATTATGGTGAGTAAGTTCAGATATTAGCTGTATAAAGCCATGTAGGTTGATGTAAGAAGTAGAGTTAGGGTCATTTAGAGCTAGCCAATTTATGTTTACATCACCAAGGAGAATAGTTTCATTCAAATAGTTTGCTGTAAGATAAGATGAAAGTTTCCAAGCACAGGAGTATTATTCCCTGGAGGAATACAGATGGCAACAACTGTGATTGTAGAGAAGTTATTAAGTTTAAGGTTTGCTGCCAGGATTTTGGCTGGTGAGAAAGCTGGGATTGGTTCATTTAATAAGAGTGAGGGTTTGAATAGATAATAGCAACCCCACCCCTTTCTTTCTTGGGCAATCGAGGCGAAGTATATTATACCCAGGGGGAAGAATGTCTCTATCTGGGATATGTGATTTCAGCCAGGTATCAGTAAGAGCGATTACATCTGGGGTATGGTTAGTGATCCAGTCATGGAATTCACTGGTTTTATTGAGTATGCTTCTACTATTCATTGAATAGATAGAGATGTGCTTTTTAGGTTGTGTAGGGAGATGTTGGTGAGAAGAGGTAGTATTATTGGAGAGGGAGGCTGTAACAGGTCCTGGATTGGAATGAATATCTCCTGATAGGAGTAGAGTTAAGGGGAGAAAGGAAGACTTAATGTTGTATTGGTAGTTGAAGAGGTATTTTATTTTAGATTTAGAATGTATAGTTCAAGAAGGAGATATTTTGATTCTGTCTGGCTGACTTGATGGTGACCAATGTATGCTTCAGTAAGAGAGATAGTCACAAGATCACATACATGAGTGGCCAACATGCAAGTCATATAGACTTCCAGCTAGTAAGTAAATAGCACTGGGACAGAATCAGCAACTGCAAAGTCATCTCCACTGAAACATTCAGCCCAGAGTATAAACCACTGGTTGCCACAATCAGCTGCAAGTAACGTTCAGAGAAGGCAGCAAGGTCAATAGAGACAAGGCTGAAGACACAAAATTGACTGGGAAGAAAGCACAAGAGCTCAAGGAACTACTCTGATCTCTAGCACCTCAAAGACAGACAGCAGAGGAAATAGGTGGAATTAAAGAACGGCAACACCTCAAACAGCATATGCATGGATTATACAACAGATGTGTGGCTGTGTCAGGAATGTTAATAAAGTACATAAAGAAAGCTGGTGAGAGAATTCAGAAGTCCAAGAAGTCATCAAAAGAAAGAAAGAGTGTAGGAAAAAAATAGGAGACAGAAAAGATGGACTAGGCTAGGAAGGATATTAGTTGACTAACAAAAGAGGCAAAGAGAAGAGTGCAATAGCAAAGAGCAACAGCTTCTGGAAAGTTAATTCATGGATGGCACAAAGAAAGTCTATCATGTTGTAAGGCAAAGACAGAAAGATGAATAAGATAGTCACCCTTGATAGGGGTTACCAGCAACAATCTGGTAAACATTCCATAGGACATCAAAGGCAGATGGAAGGCATATTTCCAGCAGCTTCTGAATGAAGAAAACCCAGACACAGCCTACGATAAAAGAAGAGGAGGAGTTCACCCTAGAAGAAATAAGAACAGCACTAAGGAAAATGAAGACAGGAAAAGCAGCAGGCTCACATGAGGTCACAGCAGATATGATCAAGATGTTGGGTGAGTTAGAGGAAAAATAGCTTCTGATGGTACTCATAGCAGGATGGAGAGAAAGGCATATCCCAGGTGACTGGAGAATATGCATATTAGTGCCAGCGTTAAAGAGCAAAGTGGGCATTCACAACTGTGGGCAATAAAGAGATATCTGGAAACCTTAAAATACTGCAACTGGTCTCCCATCAAAATGCTTCCTCTAGACAAAGCAGTAGAATACTTTAACACCACATTTCTAAACATTCTCAACCATCTAGCCCCTATCAGAAGAATTACAATTCATAGCAACCCTGCCTCCCGGCTACAGAAAACAACACAGGCCTTACTTAAAAATAAAGATAAAGCTTGAAAAACCTGGCACCAATACAAAACACCCAGAACTAGACAAACCTTTCTTCAACTTAGGAATAAGACAAAAAAAGAAACAAAAAAACAAAACAAAATTAAGTTAGACAAACAGAACCACTATATCTCCCAACAAAGAAAACACAGTAACAACCCTCAAAAATTCGGAGCAGCAGTGAACAATATCCTCCAGCCTGGAAAAAAACACTACACCCCCACCAAATATAGAAGGTACACATTTAGACATAGCCTCCAGCTTCAACAACAATTTCACCTCCTCTATACTTAAACTCATAAATGATGCAATTCCCACCAACTCCCCACAACCCCCTAAATCCCAAACACCACCCCCTTCTCACTCAAACCAGTACCAGTATCAACCACCCAAAAACTCTTAACTAAACTAAAACCTACCACCCTCGCTGCAGACAACCTTCCCGCCAAATACCTACAACTAGCATCCTGGGTTATAGCTTACCCCATCTCATTGCTAATAATCAGATCCATCACTGAAAACACAGTTTCATCCTTGTGGGAAAACCTTTATCATTCCCCTTCACAAAGGGGACACTCCTCTGAGCTAAATACCAACCCATGGCAATCCTGTCACACCTATCAAAGGTCCTAGAAAGGTGTATTCATCACCAACTCTTCCCCTACCTCCTCAACAACAACCAACTATTCAAACCTCAGTATGGTTTCCATCCATACCATAGCACCACCACTGCCCTAATTAAGTTCACCATTAACTCCAACATGGAACCAAGGCAAACTAGTCTCTGCTACCTTTCTAGACCTATCAAAAGCATTCGATACAGTCTTCCATAATAAACTCTTAACCTGCTTCTCTGAACTGAACATCAACAGCTCCACCCTGCTCTGGCTCAGTAGTTAACATAACAACCACCTTCATTCTGTCAAATGGCTTAACTCCCTATCCCCCCACTCCCTGTCACACTTGGAGTACCACAAGGTTCAGTTCTCAGCCCCCCTCCTTTTTAACATCTTTACAAACCAAATTCACCTAGTAACCACAAAAGCTAAAATAGTCCAATACAGAGATAACACAACCCTGATCTGCTCTGCACCCTACCTACAGCTCCTCCAACAAAAATCTCAAGAAGCCTTCACTGAGATAGAAAAGGGGCTACATAATTCTCAATTAATACTAAACCCAAAGAAAACACAACTTGTGCTTTTCCTCCCAACAAAGTCTAGTGACCTTACCTTCTCCATACTCTCAGCCAACAAGACCCTCATCTCCCCAGTCCCAAAAGCTAAAGACTTACAATCTATCAGCAACTAAAATTCAACAGACATATATCTCTGTCTCCGAAGTCCACAAAAAACTAGGGACCCTCTATCACAGCAAAAGGTACCTAACGTCGGAGTCTAGAGTTGCCATAGACAGAACCCATCTCTTATCAACATTACTCGATGCATACCCAGTGCTAACAAATCTAAGTAAAACTGACCTGAGCAAACTTTCCACATGTTACAACAAAATTGCCAGATTTGCAACCAATGCCAAATCACTGTCCCACCACTGCCAGTCCCTACATGCTTTACACTGTCTATGGAACAGGCTCCCCATCCATGTGAATCAGAGTTCCTCCCTAATCAAATTCAAGTGCAACTTGGAAAATTGGATGGCAAACCAGAAATTCATCCCTGGTTTGGCACCTATGTCTCTGATGCAAACAGGCCCATGCTTACACTTATCAAGGGTATCAGAACTTGTCTGAGATTTGAGATGCATGGCTAGGCTTAAAAAGGCCTTTGTGGTCATTAGCCTTGTAAACACCTATGAACTGGCTAGAATTTCCCAATTTATTGCAATACCACCAACTCAGTCTAGCTCACCAAATCGTATACTATCCTGAGAAAACCCCTGCCTTGACTGGCCTTCTAAATTTCTACAACTCAAATAGACAACTCCAATCCAGTAATAAAGCTCTGATCGAAACTATCCCATGTAAAAACAGCTCTGGGAAATTCGTCTACTCCAACGAGGTTGCAAAGGCTTGGAATACCCTGCCTCCTGAACTCAGATTAAAAAATTGTGTCTCAACTTTCAAAAACCTCCCTAAATCATACCTCCATACCAAGCATTTATGCAACCGCAATGGACCCCCCCCCCCCCAGTGAAGCCTGACCCCACAACAGGATTCTATTTCCTTATGCCTCTACAGTAAATATCTATTCTGCTGTACTGATGCCTTGTGTATATATTGTATATATTATAAATATGTTCTACTATGAAAATGCCTTGCACTTGTATTATACCTAAGCTATTTAATGAAAGTGTTATTCTCATAAATTGCATTCCAACTTTGTATTTTTAACCTTGTTAACTATCTTACAGTATGTTTCCTAACTGTCTTTACTATGTAAACTCTGTATTCTACCACTAATACCATGTACAACTCTTTATTCTGATACTGTATGGATCTTTGCTCCCCAGGACTTTGCTGAAAACAGACACTAGTAGTCCAGCTGGACTATCCTGATAAACAAATATTATAAAAATAAATAAATAAAATAAATAAATCAAACCCCTGTCACACTGCATGAAAATTCTGGAGAGGGTGATTGATAAATGAATACGCAGAGCAGTAGAAGATGTGAGACGAACCGTTTGGATTCAGATAAGGAAGTAGCACAACTGACCCAATGTTTGCAGTGAAACATATAGTTGAGAGGAAGATAGAGAGGAGGAAAGAGTACATCTGAGAATTCCTAAACTTGGAGAATGCATTTGACAAGGTCCCAAGAAACCTGATTTGTTTAGTTCTGTGGTGGTTTGAAGTCCCACAAACATTGGTAAAACTAGCACTTGCTATGGGCAAGGATGCAATAACTCAACAGGATTTGGTCTTACGGAGGTGTTCCTAGTGGGAGTATGTGTGCATCAGGGCTCATCTCTGAGCCCACTGCTTTTCATACTGGTGATAGACTACATTAACAAATAAGCTAAAGGGGACAAACTAGCAAAGTTACTGTATGTACACCTTTTCTCTGTTTTCTATTCCTCAGACTTCCAAATCCTCAGATACCCTTGTTTTACTGTTGTACTCCCTCCCATGATGCCTTGCCGCATTTAAATCTATCCTTCAGTATTCCTGCACCATCTTTCCTTTTCCAACCACTTCCTCACCAGTTTGCTTGGTATAGGTGATGTGTAAATGCCATTTTTTTCTTTATTTTGTGTTCTTATTGTTTGTATTCTGCTGAAGTGCTGGATTATTGCAACGTCGACATCGAGCATCTCATTATACAATCTAGCATTCCCAATGTATTGCTGTCACCTTCTGTGCATATTAAATGTAGTGAAAGCCAACGTTCCTGCAGAAAAGTCCTATAATCACCTGAATTCTGCCAGCTAATTTAGGTGTTACCTGCAGTAATTCTGGCTTACTTTTGCTCACACTTAGTTGTCTATTTACCTGCTTTTATGCTATACAGTGTTATATATACAGTGATCAGTGTACATTTTAGCTATCTGAAGTTTTTTTTTTTTTATTGAGCATTTGTTTATACATACATATACAGTGGTTAGTGTATCTATTTAAGCTAAATGATTCTGTAAGCTATACACGTGATTTATAAACAGAGGTAGTGTACATCTCTTCCCTACTTGAGGGGATATACCTCGTTACTACAATATTGGTATCACGACTTTACCTTTTCAAGTTTGCTCAATTTTAATTTCTGTATCTAACCATTTGCTGTTGCCCACTTGTGTTATTTACAGACTAGTGCGGCCACTCTCTTCCAATTTGTATTCTGTTTGACTATTCCACTAGTACGTTCTGAAACTGTGTTGCTTGCACTCATGTTGTGACTGTTTTAAAGTGCTAATGCACTCTATAGTAATCAGATTCTTTGCTACTATTGTTTTGTTTTGGTCTAATTATAGCGACTGAGCAGTAAGTTTTTTATCAATGTATTATAAATGCTCAAATGCATTTTACCTGCTTTTAGCTGTTTGAACTGCTGCCTTATCTACTTGTACTCACACACTAGTGGTCTATAATAGTATTGTTATCTCATTAACACATTCCTCAATACCCCAGTCCTCCCCCACACTTGAATGCTTACACTCACTTAGGATCTCTACCACAACCCCCACCCCCCACACACACTTACACTACAACCCTCATCCAGCTCTATTTTTCCCGTCCTTATCCTTCCTCTACTTTCCAGTCTAACCTAGCTACATGACTTCTCATAGGTTCATAGGTTCATACTAGGCTATCTGCCCTGGGGCAACTATAAGCCTAGCCCGATTCTGTATGGCTTATGCCACCCCTTGATTTGAGTATACTGTGCCCTTTTTAAGGTTTAGTTCACTGTGCCTCTGTCTAATAGTGACACGGGAGTAATCCCTGGGACAAACCTACGATCCTCCATCCACTTATCGAGATTCTTCTTGAAGAGATTCAGTGAGGTGCTCTGCCTCACATGAACTGGAATTCTATTCCAGAGCGAAGGGAGCCTCTGGGTTATGAACCTGTCCCTCCAGCAAGTTCTATTTATTTCTGTGCTGAGGTTCAAGTCCCTCGATCGTGTGGCTCTAAGGGATTTAGATTTACTGAGGTGGAGCATGTCCATTAATTCTGGATTTGACATAGCTTTGTATGTCAGGCATAGATCGCCTCAAGTAGGCGGTATGCAACTGAGTAGAGCTGGAGTTTTTAACCGAGCAGCATATGGCATCTGTTTGAGACCCTTGATCCTCTTGGTGAGATACTTTTGGGGTCTTTCTAATTGCTGCAGGTGTCAGGTATGGTACATCCCAAAAGGGGCATTGTATTCTATGATGGGCCTGATGAGGGATGAATAAAGGGGCACGATTACCTCTCTTGATCTAGATGTGAAACCCTTCGTGATGAGGTGGGCTATGTAGAAGGTCTTTCTAACCACTTTGGCAATGTGGTTTTCAAAGGAGAGATTGCTATCAACTTGGGTCCCCAGGTCCCTAATAACTTTCTCTGTACTTAATGGGTTTCCGCCTATGTGGTAATTTGTGGGCACATTGTTTTTGCCAAAGGGTATGACTATACATTTTTTGGCATTTAGCTTTAAACCATGGCGCTGGCACCAGTTATCTGTCTCTGCGAGAGAGCATCACCTACATCTAACCATATTTACTCCTTTATTTTTCTTTCAGGATTGCTGTCCTGAAAATCATCCTGCTGACTATTCACTGCCCCCAATAAGGCTGGAACTCCTGATATGCAGTACACACAGCAGTGGTTGTTTTACTCCTTGTGTCCACTTCCCCTACTATCTTGCTACTTTCTGAGATTGCTTCTGATGGCATTCTCAGACATCCAGGTGCAACCCACTCCATTTGCCCTTGCTGCACTCAGGCTCACTCCGCTCCTCTACCCTACCTCCATTCCCAACCACCCCATATAAATTTTCTTTATACTTCACCAAGCTCCACCAACACTATCCCTCCACCCACTCAAACTAAATTATCAGTCCCATACCACTAATTATCCCCACACACACTTTCACAACCCAAAACT
The DNA here is from genome assembly GCF_019279795.1 of Protopterus annectens. NCBI lineage: Eukaryota > Metazoa > Chordata > Ceratodontiformes > Protopteridae > Protopterus > Protopterus annectens. The sequence continues at coordinate 1,713,744,613 of NC_056732.1, forward strand.
CTCCAAATTCCTCCCACTTCTTTCCAGCAACCAATTATCCTCTCTACTCCTCCCATCAAATTACACCCACCTTTTTCTCCCTCTCCTTCTACCATCTCTCTCACACCCCTTCCCTAAAACAAGTCACTCATCTACCAAATACTTCCAGTCAACCTACTTGCACAACTAATACGCTAGTACTTCTACACCCTCTAGCATTCTGACATACAACTAAATTCCTCTAGTCAACCTACTTGCTAATACACTGATATTCTCAACACCTTCTCACACTCTTACACACTTTAACCTCCCCTCCCATAATGTCCAATATGTTGCATACTATTCTCTTCACTCTCTTCCTGTCTATCTCTTACTACAACTAACATCTAGTCAAACAATTCTTAAAGCCTATAAACCCAGCTCAACTACAACAATTCATACTCAAACCCTCCCCAGGTTTTCAAATATAACTCCCAGCCTATACATCAGGAACCTGATCCTACAAACCAAATTAAGAATCCTCTCCCCCCACAACAACAGCAACATAAATGCCACTTTAGACTTCTATTACAAAAACAGAAAGAATCAACAACCTCTTCCTCTCCCAATTTGCACCAACTTATAATGGTGATATACATCCAAACCCTGGTCCTCCCTCTAGCACCTACAATTCCTCTAACTCCATAAAAACCCTGAATTTCACAACTCCAAACATTCAAAGCTTAAGAAATAAAAATCCCAGTGCTACATGCCTGGTTAATGCAAACCAAGCCTGATTTCACTGCCTTCACAGTGACATAGCTCAAACCTAACATTACAACCATAGAATTTCTTCACCCTGGTTATGCCTGCCTCAGATCAGATAGACGACATAAAAAGGGTGGAGGCATTGCCTTACTGTACCCATATAACTTCACTGTAGTGCCATTCACCTAACCAATCCCACAATTATCCTCAGCTAAACTATTAGTAGCCATTATAAAACTAAACAATTGTAAGAGCCTCTGTGCTATACTCATATACATTCACCCAGGCAATAATATTTCTATCTTAGAAGATATCCTAGACTGGACATTCAGTAACATCAACAATGAAACAAATATCCTAGGGGAGATCAGTATAAACTGGCTCAATATCTCCCACCAAGACTCCACTGCTAACATTAACCTTTATAACTATACACAAGTCATCTCTAATATAACCAGACCCCGCAATAATAACAACAAAGGCTCAGTCATGCACTGGATGTTGGTTTCTGATCCAAATAAAGTCTCCTCCTCAGGTACCCTACCAAATAATATTAGTGACCACTTACCTGCTCGTATAATATAGAAAATCACACAATCACTAAGTAACCATCAGTACAAACTAACAAGGGACTTATCCCACTTTTATCCTACCACTTTCAATGGAATCCTCCAAAGTATTAGCTGGGAAGATTTAAAAACTCTTCTCATTGATGAAGTTGTAGAATTATTCAGTTCAACTTTCCTAAGAATCTTAATTTTCTTGAAATTGAGTAAATTTATTTAATCTTTAATTCATTTTTATTAGTAATATCATATGCATTCCCTTTTAGAATTTCAAATATATGTGTAATGTAGTCAGCCATATTCATTATTACTGGCTTGCCCACCTTGTCTGGTTTCATTACCCTTAATTTTTGATTTCTAATGAACTGAATTTTCTCAAAATTATCATTCATATTTTGTTCTTTATATTTATTCCTTTTCCCTAGATAATTTCTAATGTCGAGCTCACACATTTTCTCAAAGGTGGCTAACAGTGAATGTAAGGGTGGGTTAAAAGTACTGGAAATTCTTAAAGTATTGCTAACATTAGGCAATTCATTGAATATTTAAAAAAAATAATTTAGAACTTAACAAATAGTTCTTAATAAATTTTATCTGGACAGAAGCCTTTTTTGTCATTTTTTCAGGATATTTCATTTTGCAGTTGTGTTAATTCATTGAATATTATTTGAAAATTCAGTTTATGCATATACAACTTGCAGATCATTAATATCTCAGTTATTTTTTTCTTCTCTATGTAGAACCAATGTAATACCCTTCGCAAACAAAGCCACATAAGTTACATCAATGTTCACATCTGTAAAATCATAAATTCTAAAGTCAGCTTCAGTATTCATGATAATGTTAACACTGTTGTTGGCTGAAGTACTGCTTGCAGTTTTCTCCATAGTCCAACCCATGTACCCTACCTCCTCATTGCATATGGCTATTTGCTCAATTGCCCATATTGTGGGGGCCAAATCATGAAGTATGAATTTTGTTGGTTCTTTCTGATGGGGTGTGTGTATTGCTGGTTTCCCACTGGTTCTTCTGATTCTGATCTCTGATTTGCTCCATGCACCTGAGCTGTGGAAAATCTACTCCTTTGGTAGTAAATCAAAATTGGTTATGTGCTGTGTTATGTTCACTGCCATCATCATTATGTTGGTAGCCCTGTCCCCATCTGGAATAAGGGGGCTGTTGAAAATTCCACTGATTAAAAGTTTTCCTACACAAATCTGAGAGTCAGGTGGATTAGGATATGCTGTATCCTGCGTGTAATCTAGTCTATCTTGCTTAAGCTTTTTGATCTTGGTAGGTTTCAAGTGATGTAACTGTTGCTCAATGCTAGCAAATATTCGGCCATGTTCAACTTTATCATCCACATATTTTGTCTCATCATTAAGAATGTTCACATTGGTGGTTAACTTCTCTATTAACTTATTATGTATTACGACTCACTACCACCTCCATGTATTCCCATCCTTCTCTATTAACTTATTATGTATTACGCCTCACTACCGCCTCTATGTATTCCCATCCTGCTCTATTAACTTATTATGTATTTCGCCTCACTACCACCTCCATGTATTCCCATCCTTCTCTATTAACTTTTTATGTATTACACCTCACTACCGCCTCCATGTATTCCCATCCTTCTCTATTAACTTATTACGTATTACACCTCACTGCCACCTCCAGGTATTCCCATCCTTCTCTATTAACTTATTATGTATTATGCCTCACTACCACCTCCATGTATTCCCATCCTTCTCTATTTACTTATTATGTATTACGCCTCACTACCGCCTCCATGTATTCCCATCCTTCTCTATTAACTTATTATGTATTACGCCTCACTACCACCTCCATGTACTCCCATCCTTCTCTATTAATTATTATGTATTACGCCTCACTGCCACCTCCATGTATTCCCATCCTTCTCTATTAACTTATTACGTATTACGCCTCACTACCACCTCCATGTATTCCCATCCTTTTCTATTAACTTATTATGTATTACGCCTCACTACCACCTCCATGTATTCCCATCCTTCTCTATTAACTTATTATGTATTACGCCTCACTACCCCCTCCATGTATTCCCATCCTTCTCTATTAACTTATTATGTATTACGCCTCACTGCCACCTCCATGTATTCCCATCGTTCTCTATTAACTTATTATGTATTACACCTCACTACCACCTCCATGTATTCCCATCCTTCTCTATTAACTTATTATGTATTATGCCTCACTGCCACCTCCATGTATTCCCATCCTTCTCTATTAACTTATTATGTATTACGCCTCACTACCACCTCCATGTATTCCCATCCTTCTCTATTAACTTATTATGTATTACGCCTCACTACCACCTCCATGTATTCCCATCCTTCTCCATTAACTTATTATGCATTACGCCTCACTGCCACCTCCATGTATTCCCATCCTTCTCTATTAACTTATTACGCCTCACTACCACCTCCATGTATTCCCATCCTTCTCTATTAACTTATTATGTATTACGCCTCACTACCACCTCCATGTATTCCCATCCTTCTCTATTAACTTATTATGTATTACGCCTCACTACCGCCTCCATGTATTCCCATCCTGCTCTATTAACTTATTATGTATTACGCCTCACTACCACCTCCATGTATTCCCATCCTTCTCTATTAACTTATTATGTATTACGCCTCACTGCCACCTCCATGTATTCCCATCCTTCTCTATTAACTTATTATGTATTACGTCTCACTACCACCTCCATGTACTCCCATCCTTCTCTATTAACTTATTATGTATTACGCCTCACTACCACCTACATGTATTCCCATCCTTCTCTATTAACTTATTATGTATTACGCCTCACTACCACCCCCATGTATTCCCATCCTTCTCTATTAACTTATTATGTATTACGCCTCACTACCACCTCCATGTACTCCCATCCTTCTCTATTAACTTATTATGTATTATGCCTCACTGCCACCTCCATGTATTCCCATCCTTCTCTATTAACTTATTATGTATTACGCCTCACTACCACCTCCATGTATTCCCATCCTTCTCTATTAACTTATTATGTATTACGCCTCACTGCCACCTCCATGTATTCCCATCCTTCTCTATTAACTTATTATGTATTACGCCTCACTGCCACCTCCATGTATTCCCATCCTTCTCTATTAACTTATTACGTATTACGCCTCACTGCCACCTCCATGTATTCCCATCCTTCTCTATTAACTTATTATGTATTACGCCTCACTGCCACCTCCATGTATTCCCATCCTTCTCTATTAACTTATTATGTATTACGCCTCACTGCCACCTCCATGTATTCCCATCCTTCTCTATTAACTTATTATGTATTACGCCTCACTACCACCTCCATGTACTCCCATCCTTCTCTATTAACTTATTATGTATTACGCCTCACTACCACCTCCATGTATTCCCATCCTTCTCTATTAACTTATTATGTATTACGCCTCACTACCACCCCCATGTATTCCCATCCTTCTCTATTAACTTATTATGTATTACGCCTCACTACCACCTCCATGTACTCCCATCCTTCTCTATTAACTTATTATGTATTATGCCTCACTGCCACCTCCATGTATTCCCATCCTTCTCTATTAACTTATTATGTATTACGCCTCACTACCGCCTCCATGTATTCCCATCCTTCTCTATTAACTTATTATGTATTATGCCTCACTGCCACCTCCATGTATTCCCATCCTTCTCTATTAACTTATTATGTATTACGCCTCACTACCACCTCCATGTATTCCCATCCTTCTCTATTAACTTATTATGTATTACGCCTCACTGCCACCTCCATGTATTCCCATCCTTCTCTATTAACCTATTATGTATTACGTCTCACTACCGCCTCCATGTACTCCCATACTTCTCTATTAACTTATTATGTATTACGCCTCACTGCCACCTCCATGTATTCCCATCCCTGCCTTTGAATAATGGCAGGAGTTCGCTACAGAAGGTGGAATTTCTTTCCAAATCAATGGGGTAGCGCCACATCCTGAGCCCTTCAGGACCTATTTAACAAGGACTGACTCAAAAAAGTATGCATTTTTGAGCTGGAGTTTCTTTAGTTTTAAAAGATTATAATCTAACTCATTTAATTTTTCACAGAAACCATTAACATCACTATGCTGAGTTTCATAGGTAAAGTGATAGTTATTGAACAACTGGTCTGTTAACACAGGCACATGACCGACCCAGGGTTGATACCTCACTGGGTTTTTTTCATTTACTGAAGTGCTCGACTGGTGCAATTTAGGTATTGCACTGGAAGAACTTACAGACTGGGAGTAAACATCAAAGTTAACAGTACCTCCATTAGTCCTAATAGTTTCTCATTGCTGCGAAATATCATCCAGTGTCTGGGTCAACTGCTGGATGAGAAGTATAAGATTGCCCACCTTACATTGTAATTCATAGCTACCACTTTCTTGAAACAAGGGTGGTGAAGAAGTTGGGAATTCAGTAGTCATAGTGTATAACACAAATATACCAGTCTAAAGCAAAAAAGTACAACTGACAAACTGAGAAACTCCAAGTATATGCCAAGCACTAAAAGTAATGTTGATCTAATAAAGAGAAAACAAAGGTAAGACAGGGTTGGAGTCCCACAATAGTTATTTGTACTGACTGAAGGTCATAATAATTGCACAAGTAATATATGTCCACTATAGCCTTTTACATTTGAGTGTTGCCTACCTATGTGCAAACACAGTTCACTATTTAAGGGAAAAAGTGAAAAATCTGATTTGGCTCACCTTACGTTGCACAATCAATCTCAGTGGTGATGCACGGCCATCAGCACTCTGGACGTACTGAGTGTGGAATATACACCTGCTGTCTAGATTTCTCTGTGGCACCAGGTGTAAGTGCAGTGAGAACATGGCCAGAATTCTGGTCAGTCACTTTTCAGTGTGTGTCTACCAATGGAATTTTACACAAAACTTTGACTATAAAGGTAATACTACATACCGATAGCTATGTATAGCAAGTTGATTGACAGAATGGTACCATTACTGCTGGCATAAGTATACTTTTGTAGGTATATGTATTATGTGCGTTACTGTTTTAGCATGAGAATGATCATGTAATAAAAAATTCAGTTGCATATCTCTGATGGACACAATACAATAGTGTACTATTACTGACAATTATCTACGCCTCTCTCATAACCCAAGTATAACAGAATGTATTGTGGAGTATGTATCATAACTCAAAAATTCTACTACTAAAGTCATGCAAGTCTATCCACTTCCAATATACATCACACCTGAAAATGCATGAGCCAGGACCTTTTAATGTCACAAACATATAGGCTTAATTGAAGTATAACAACAGTCACGCTTTAACTGTATAGCTATACTGACCATGACTGTCAAGCACTTCGTCTGTGGCAGTGATAAATAATCACCTGTGTGGAGATTCTCTTTTACATAGGTTTGAATCCCACATTGTACAAATTACTTTTAACAGTGTTCAAGTTCCCACAAAATATATGCCAAGTGATTTCATTGATTCCTCCAAAGTCAAGGCTTAAAAGCTAAATCATTTAGCATTTCAGTGTTGACCACTGGACAAAGTGTGACCAGGTATAGCAAGATAAATACCATAAATTAATGCCAAATCTGGCATCATCACTGCTGTTTCTTTGTTTGGAAATGTTTCTGGTCACTTGACATCATGCAAACTGGTCGTAAAATGCAATATCACAAATTGGCAGGAAACCATTGAAACTGTCATTATAGGACCTCTGTAGACATAGCAGGAGACAGGAAGGATGGTGTCAAATTCAGGGCACAGAAGTAGTGTGTAGAGTAGTCAAAAGTATTTGTTTCACTCCTCATGAAGTGCTTAAGTCGTAGGTTGATGCATGGCAGACTATACCAGGTCTCAGTACAAGGCTGAGGCTAGGAACAATCTAGCCAAGGCTCTCTCTAGTGTGAGTGGCATACCATGCACTAGGGAGCAGTGTAAACATGACTGTGGTGACTGGAAGAGGTGCAAGCAGGCACAACTTGACCAGTGGCTGGATGAGTTCTGAACAGCTAATACCCCCAGTTGTGTGAGTATAGCTGCCAGGGATAGTGTGTAACCTAATAGAAATTGGCATTGATACCCACATTAGCTGCCTGAAGAGGTTGCTCATTAAGATAGAAAAGAGACTTCCACATCAAGCAGTCTTACAGTCTCACAGGGAACTAAGGGAGGGGACAGTGCCGACAGTTATAAGGAATAGGACTAGCTTAATACAACTTAGAGAAAAACAGCTAGAAATCCAAACAAATACCAATGAAAACACTAGTTACAAAATGGATCCAAAAATAGGCACTGCTGGTGAAGGGAGATACCACACATTTATTTAAGCTTGTGTAATGCACAATGTAGCTTTTTATCTGTGTGCAACAGATTTGACCAGAATTTAGAATACACAGATCAAATGCTACTTTTAAATGATTCTCCCCTAACATAAAATACCTGTAATCAGGTCTTAAAGGTATAACATTCAAATGAAACTTTCCAAAGGTATTAAAAATCAAAAATGCTAAATATAAACATATAAAAGTCAATTTAGTTTAAATAACCAACGTATAGTATGTTTATTTTAAAATACAAACTAAAAAAAAAAAAGTGGTTTTATTCCTAAAAGACACACAGAAACAACACGATAGAATGCTAATATTTATTAGTCCTTCTTTTTAGCACTGGAACTAGGGATAAGTTGTCTTTAACCAACAGGTAGTGTGTGTCATCCAGCCATACCTCTCAACCTAAAATCATAAAAATATCTGGACAAAGGCAGATGAAAAATATGTACAAATCTGTTAGCTGAGTAACATAAAATTTACATACATAATTATGTAACCCCAACCACTCTGATGGAATTGTGGGATACCAACTTTTAAACGCAAATTGAGGACCAGACAAAATATTACTCACAAAATTAATAGAATAGTGCTTTATTTAAATTAATATTTGCACTTGTATCAAACTTTTAACTTGTCCAAACTAAAAAACTAAAATAGAATTTTATTTTATAAAAATAAAATTAACTGCTTCAACCTTCTACAGCCAGTAAATAAATGAACTGGATTTAAACAGAGGAAATCAGCAGATAGACAGATTTACAGACTGAGCACTTTTTGGCAAATGCAATCAGTTCTTTCAAAGCAGAGAAGTGTAGCAATAAATTGAATTCAAATAACTGTAATATATGGATTTAGCTAACATTGGGAATACATTCAATATAATTTTTGCAAAGATCATCATTATGAAACAATATTTTCTATGGAAAATATTTAAACAATCTATTGCAGAACTCTCCATATGAAATATTATCTTTGAAACACTTACATTTAGGCTCCTGAACTAACATTGCCTTTAGCTGTTTTATAAACAAGATCATCTACAAATAATGTGCCTGTTGCCCTTGAAGAATAAAATTGCCTATGTTACATTAAAAAAATGATAAGCTAGTAATATCGCAATGGGGAATGGATGGCAAACTGACAACAGGTTTACAGTAAGTAGGTATTTCCACCAAATAGGACATTCTCAGGACTGCAGCATCCACCCCCTTTAGAAGTGCAACACAGTAGAATATCAGCAATTCATGTGCATACTGTGGGAGTAGAGCCCACAGCCTTCTGCATCAAAAGGCAAACATACTACCTGTTGTGCTACTAACAACACAAGTAGACTTGGCATAAGCAGCACTAAACTCCTCTCCCCTGAAGAACTATGCAGCACAAGAAATATAGAAAAAAGCCAAAATTTATTGGGCGGGGGGGGGGCAAAGGCTAAAATCAGGGACACATTTTAAACATTGCTTGTATAATCTTGGAAAGTTGCTAGAATAAAATGTTTTGTGTTACCAAGCATTTCTTGAAAGATAGGAAGACTGAAACTTAGATAGTTATCATTATTTTGTGAATTCAGTTCTCACTGGTTTGCCAGAAAACCACAAATTTTAAGAGGGACAGACCAAAAGTTAACTCCTTGAATCACAAGTGGCGTTATGGGTAGAGAATTTAGGCTGTTGCTCCTTGTACTTAAGGTACAGGGTTTGAGGCAAGGTAATCCTAACCACCAGTTATACGTAACTGGGGCATTTTTTATGCACACACACACACACACACACACACACACACACACACACACACACACACACACACACACACACATCTCTCCACTAGCTATGAGACCAGCAGCAATTGAAAAATAGCTGCTAATAGTACACTTATTTATTTAACATTTGTTAACCAGGTTAGTCCGATTAGACAGCTGGTGTCTATTTTCAGTGAAGGGCCAGGGAGAAAAGCTCCATACAGTAAAAAAATTAGACAGTAATAAAAACTTAAAGCAGTAGTCAAAAGATAGCAGTCACTTAATTATAACAGTAAAAACATTTAAAAGTAGCAATTGAAAAAGTAATCTGCAGTTGGAAAAACATCATCAAAAAAGTAAACATAGGAGTCAAAGCAGTTTACAATGAATCAGCAGTTGACAACAAATTAATGGCCCTGAGAGCAGCTTAAGGAAGTAGTAGCTATGCAAGGTTCTGAAGGGGTTAAGGTGGGTCAGCACAGTTACATAGAATAGCTGGTTGGTGAGGAAGTATGACTTAAGATGGTTCTTGAAAGTTGCAGTGCTGTTTGGAAGTCTGATGTCAGGAGGGAGGGTATTCCAGATTTTATCAACTGCATTGGGGAAGAGAGAATCCCCAGATCTATTTTTACAAGGAACTCTACTGACCAGGACACTTATCAAAAACAGCACATAAGACTGGAGGAGCTGGTGTGTACTGACTGAGAAGATTTGCGGACGTTACAAATTAAGTAGTAATGAATGGCTCAGCAGCTGAATTGTTCTGACATCATCACACCTGCACGTGAAAAGAAAAATTTTAAAAATGCAGGAAATTCAGAAATTAAAGGGGTCACTCAGGAATTCGCAGTGGCACCCTAATATTTTTCAGACAAACCTGGCATTTACAGAGAAAGAGAAAGTTGGTACGGTAAAGAGGAATACATTCAGTTTTTCTTGCCACCACAATTCCCTTACCTCTAGATGATCTAGCCATGTACCCCCTCTTGGGTTAGGAGCATACCGCTCAACCATACCAAATTCCTCGGTAAATACTGGTCTTGAGGGCAAAATATTGGGGTGCCATGAATTCACAAATGGCCCCTTTAATTTCCGAATTTTCATTTTTTTTTTAGGAATTTGCTCCTGATGTCATTACGTGCAGGGTGTGTGTGATGAGGTCAGCTTCAAGAGGTAGGCAGACAGCCTGTCTGTCAGAATGCAGAGCCAATGAGCCATTCATTAGTAGTGCTGTACTTCATTTAATTTAACTTGCTGCGAAGGCGCCAATGTACCACGTGTTTTATTCAAGCAATGCAGCAGAGCATGGCAGTATCTTTTTCTTCTGCCAGAGTCCAGGCAGAAAAGAGTGTTAAGGCTTATTGCATTATGTGTGTGCGAGAGAAACTTAAGTTTAAAAGAGAAATGTCACGGCAGTCAGCAGAAATTATGTATTGCTTTTGTTACGCTTCTAATTCTGGTGCAGAATTTCAGAAAGTGTATTGCGTTTTTTCTGGTTAAGGCAAGCTGAAATGAGAAATGGGCCAACTTCACTTCTTATGTGCGAGAATGGCAGAGTGCAGAAGTACATGTATCGTTTTTCTGTTAAGCTTCTAAATGGCATTGTATATTGACAAATGTGCCAAAGTACCGCTAGAGAGCAGTGTTGTATTTTATTTTCGGTCATTAGGTCAGTACAATTATTACACAAAAAAAAAAAAAAGCAAATGAGAAAAAGACCTTCTGTTGCTTTGTTGTTTTGTACTTACTACGTGATCTTTTTAAAAGTCACGCAACCTGCTAGAGATTAAAAACATGGAATTACTTTAATTATACCAACTAAACAACTTTAACCACGTGTTACACACTACTCAGTAAGCATTTTAACATGTTCCTCGTAACTAGTGATTGGCTATATTTATGTGAAAATGTCTTTTTACTATCACACAGTTACATAACTCACACACTACTCAGTAATCATTTTAATGTGCTCCTCGTGGCCGTATCTATTGGCTATATTTACGTGAAAATGTCTTTTTACTATCACAAAGTTACATAAACACGTGCCTTCGATATCTATAAAATGTTTCAACTCTACTGCCAGAAAGTATTTGAATACATTTTTTTTCAAGATATACCATTGAAACTACATTTATGCAAGTTTATTTAAGCTTACTTTAACTAACGTGACAAGAAGGAGACAGAGTCAGTTATACTGATTATTGTGGATAATAAATCAAAACAAAGAATAAGGAAATTGTTAACATAATTTCCAAGTAACACAACTAACTTATGCCTGAAAGCCTTAGTGAGAAACAATACAATTGCAACAGGAAAAATATTTCTTCCTGGGTGCTATGCATCTGCAGAGAGGGTGATGTTCTAAGAACAGAACTGTCTGGTTGCAGGCTCCACCAATAGGAAGCTGTCTGCGCTAGGTTTCAAGCTACCCATTTTGCTCATACACTAGAATAGATTTCATACACACATTCGTTAACCCTTTGCTAGATACAAACCTAATCTGACATTGAGATTACAGTGTATAGAACAGATTCTTGTATTTCTGTTTTCATACAATCTGTAAAACAGCAGCAAATTAAAAATAAAACCTATATGGTCTTAGCAAGCATGCAGATTTTTGAACTTAAAGGTTTATAATAAATATAATTTGAAAATGCAATACTGTAGTGAAAGAAATGTTGAAAGCTTGACCGGGTATCATAATAGAATTAAACCCAGTATCTCCACAAGCCTGAAACAAATGAGGATGACTGCGAATGGGGCTAGCTCAAAGCCGGGTCACAGGATATCAGTACAGTCATTATGCTTGCCTGTTAGCTTATTTGGGACAAAAATATTGAACCAGCGGTGGTGATGCTGTTGTAGCGTTGTCAACTCACAAAAAGAAACTGCTCGGTTCGATTCTCAGCTAGAACGTCTTCTGCGTGGAGACATGCGTGAATGGGTGCACCTTCGTTGAAGGTTGTGCATCAGGCCTGGCAAGCCGGTACGTAAAAATCAACTGCCAATCATTAGCGGACCGGAGTTCCGCTCTGGCGACCCCTAACCGGGAAAAGCTGAAAGACACAAACATACTCTGTTCTTTAGACTTCAGCAAAGCAAAAAAGAGAAAATGTAATGCTAGTTACACTAGTGGGTGTGTGGGTGGTGCAGAAGCAGAAAATGTATTGCTTTTTCCTGGTTAAGGGAAGTTGAAATGAGAAATGGGCCCATGGCAGTTCTGCACTCTGCAGACTGACGTACTCGTACATAAGAAATGTATGCATGTATTGCCTTTCTGTTAAGTTTCTAATTCTGGTGGTGCAGCAGCAGAAAGTGTATTTATTTTTTCTGGTTAAGCTGAAATAAGAAACGGCAGTTCTTATGTGCGAGAATGGCAGTCTGCAGAAGTGTATTGCTTTTCCTTTAAGATGAAACAGGAAACGTCAGCCTGCAGAAGTGCATTGCTTTTCTAATAAGCTTCAAATTGAGAAACGACAGTCTGCAGAAGTGTATTACTTTTTCTGTTAAGCTTCTGATTTTTTTGTGTGCGATATTGCTTACTGAGAAGTCAATTGCTTTGTGTATGGTATTGCTTAGTGCAGAACTCAATTGCTTTGTGTGTGGTATTGCTTACTGCAGAAGTCAGTTGCTTTTCACAGAAGTGTATTGTTTTTTCTGTTAAGCTTCTAATTCTTTGTGTATAGTATTGCTTACTGCAAAAGTCAATTGCTTTGTGGTATTACTTACTGCAGATGACTCATACTCGTGGTCTATTCATCTTAAAAGTTGTGGTTTTCTGGCAAAGCAGTGAGATCTGAATTCACTAAATAATGATAGCCATTTAAGTTTCAGTCTTCCTTTCTTTCAGGAAGTGTACAGTAACACAAAACATTTTATTCTAGCAACTTCTCTAGGATTATACAAGCAATGTTTAAATGCGTCCCTGGTTTTGGGCCTTTGCTCCCCATAAATGTTGGCTTTTCCAGATGCCTTGTGCTGCATAGTTCTTCAGGGGAAAGAAGTTTAGTGCTACTTATGCAAAGTCAGTCTGTCTTGTTAGTAGCACAACAGTTAAAATGCTTGCTTTAAATGTAGAAGGCTGTGGGTTCTACTCCCATAGTATGTAGCTAGAGTGTTGATAATGTACTGTCTACATTTAAAGGGGGTGTGGATGTTGTAGCCCTGAAAATGTCCTCTGTGGTAGAGAATGGAGATACCTTGTAACTATGAACTTATCAGTTTATCATCCATTCCGTATTGCAATATTAATAGCTTATCTTTTTTTAATGTAATGTAGGCAATGTATTTCTCAAGAGCAACAGGCACTTTATTTTTAGATGAAACAATAAAATATAAAGCTGTTTGCTAATTGCTAGCAGCAAGCTCTTCATTACTTACAGATCTCTTTAATGTGGAATTATTTAGATGACTTTACTTCTGCAGAGATTGTGCATATTTACCGATAGTGGTGGATTGTAGAAGTTTGAGTAAGGCTTTTATGATGGAAATGTTCTGAATTGGGCAGTTTTGTCATTATTGGTTTATGCATTTTGTTTCACTGCTTACTGGAAAAAATGTTCAAAACAAATTTAAAACATGCTTTAACAAGTGTGCTGTATTATTTATTTATTTATTTAACATTTGTTGACTGGGAAAGTCTGACTAGGTTCCACAGAGCCTGTTTTCAGTGTAGGCCTGGGGAGAAATGCTCCAGTTGCATGTCGTTGGAATGTGTGAAGAAACCGGAGTACCCGGAGGAAACCCACATGAACACAGGGAGAACATGCAAACTCCACACAGAAGGTACCCCAGCTGAGAATTGAACTAGAGAACCTCTTGCTGTGAAGCGACAACGTTAACTGCTGTACCACTGCACCACCCTAATTATATAAGGAATATAATTTAATACAATTAGGAAGGTGCATTAAAGAACACATGTATGTTTCACTTTTGTGTGCAAGGGGCCTATGATTTGAAAACAGCCCAAAGGTAATCTTTATCCACCCCCAGCCAGATGCATTTTCTTTGAATGTGGGTTTCAGTGCTGTTTTAATGAATTTGAGTTTCAAGGGCAGAGAAGTTCTAATGCTAAGTCTATTTTCATTGTGAGACTGTATTGCTTTGTTTAGCAGATGTCTGTTAGTGTTTGCGTAAAAAATGTAAAATAAAAGTTTTAAATGAAATCCAAATATTTGTAAAAGTAAATCAGTATGCACATTCCAGTGTTTATGGTGAATGGGGTGACATAGCCATGTAATGGTACATTAGAATGGCTGCAGGGTGGGGAGGGCTGTGTATGGGGCCACAATTTGACCATGATTTTGTGATGGGGAAGAGTGGCAAACTCAGACAGCCCTGGGCAGCACAAACTCTAGCTATCCCACTGATCAGTAGGCCATAGATAATGACTTTTGGAGGTCCTAGCAAACTATAATATTCTTTTGCTAAGATTAGAATACTGCCTACCGTTAAATGCCCTACTTTTATCACAAAAAACAAGTGGGTAACCATAAACAAAATCCTAAGGTTTATCTTCTCCCTTCCCAGTGAAAATCACTGCTACACATTTAAAAACAATGGTTACCATTTACTACAGGGTCTGGGGCCATATTTTGGTTGTCTGTTATTCAGCTTGCATTTGAAAGTCAGTATCCTGCAATTCCTTTTATGTTACTCAGTATACAGATTTGTACCTATTTTTCATGGGACTTTGTAAAGATTTTTGATGTTTCTAGGTTGAGAGGTATGGTTAGGTGTCATTCTGTAATGTACAAAATAAAACCCCTTTGTAGTTAGAACAATTAATGGAGTGTCTAAATAAAGTATTGTTAATGTTTTTCTCTCCTATTTTATACCTATGTTCATAAATTCACTTATTAAGACACCTCTCAGTCTTCCTGACATAAAAAGCTGGGCATGTACTACAGGTAGCTGAATAGACCACTCCTTTTCTAGTGCAGTTTCCATATCCAGGGTATATAGTAGTCTTAGCTGTGTATTTCAAGTAAACAACTGGCTGTTCTAAAATATGTTAACATTGCACATAGCTGCCACATTTTTTCATAACCTTGTTGTATCCCTTACTACCTGTATTGTTTTCCAAAATATTCTTTAAATTGGGGGCTCTTTTATAGGCGAATAGAGGTTTATTCCCCACAATTTCTTTCCCTTTTTCATCACATGTCAAGAGTCCCCAATATTTTTCATCAATATTTTGAATAATAGTGGAACCTGCACTATATTACATAAAAAGGCCCCTGTAAATTCTCTCTTATCTGTGTGTTTACCTACAATATTCTCTCCATCTCCACCAATATTTCTTGAGGGTGAATATGTATTGTTGTGTCTCACATCTGTTAAAGCTTTTCTAACAAACGTTTTTAAATTTGTGGTCTCTACCTTGACCAGTAGTGCCTGTATTAGGACTAGCTTCTCACTGTTTCCACACGTGATGGGCACATTTGTGGTATCTACCTTGACCAGTAGTGCCTGTATTAGGACTAGCTTCTCACTGTTTCCACACGTGATGGGCACATTTGTGGTATCTACCTTGACCAGTAGTGCCTATATTAGGACTAGCTTCTCACTGTTTCCACACGTGATGGGCACATTTGTGGTCTCTACCTTGACCAGTAGTGCCTATATTAGGACGAGCTTCTCACTGTTTCCACACGTGATGGGCACATTTGTGGTCTCTACCTTGACCAGTAGTGCCTATATTAGGACAAGCTTCTCACTGTTTCCACACGTTATGGGCACATTTGTGGTCTCTACCTTGACCAGTAGTGCCTATATTAGGATGAGCTTCTCACTGTTTCCACACGTGATGGGCACATTTGTGGTATCTACCTTGACCAGTAGTGCCTATATTAGGACTAGCTTCTCACTGTTTCCACACGTGATGGGCATGTGCCTCCAATGTCCACTGCCTATCCACAATCATGGTGTTCCCAATGTTGTGTGTCCCTCACCATCCCTATGTCTGTCTTCTTTGTCCTGTTTGTCTGCACCTGCTTCCTCACTTACCCTACCTACCTGACCCTCCCATTTCTATGTCTCTTCCCACATTGCTTTCTTTTTGAAATGCAAAATGTATCCCATACATAACTCTCCACTTTGCATATGTGCATTCTTGACACATTTGATTTGGTCAAATTTACTATACAACAGCATTGTGTTGTTGTCACCCCTCTGTGTTGTGGTGCATACCTCTCAACCTGGAAGCATCAACAATCTGGACAAAGGCCCATGAAAAGTAGATACTCACCAATAATCGGAATGCTGGTTAACATAAAATGTGCGTATATAATTATTTATCCCTGTCTACTCCATTGGAATTGTGGGATACCACAAATCTTGACATTTTTTCTTTGTGGTTATCAATATTCTAGATATACTAGGTAGTGAAAAAGAATGATGAGTAAACTCACACACACACACACACACACACACACACACACACACACACACACACACACCTATAAAACAGACTCCCAAATGGACATGTGATATGGTAGCAGTGTTGTTCTCAGATGCAAATAATGCACATTGAGCGTACATTGGTCTAATGCTAATAAATGCATATTACTTAAAAAGTCATACACAGGTAATTTAAAAATGCTTTCATGTGTGTACTTGTGTTTTGTCAAGAATGTCTGGCTGATCATGAATTATACATCTGCTGACTTTTTTATTGTGTTATTTATTTATTTATTGCATTTGTTGTTTAGATTCATAGACTGTTACTAGGCTGATGATATGGGGAAAGGGGTGCATGTCTAAGCATAGCCAAGTTTCCTTAATCATTTCTGTATTTTTATTTTTTAATCATTAAAATCAGTTAATGTAGCAGCAAAGACACTCCACAGGAAGCCTAGAAAACTAAGTTCTGCATGGCATTCTGTATGCACTCTACATGTGACATGTTTATATCAAGTGTGGTATCATTGTGGCATATCTCAGTAGTTGGAGGGGTCTAATGGCTCTCGAGCTGTGCATAAGCAGTTTTCAACTGCTAGATAATTTACATCTTAATTTCAGTCAATTAGCTGTCAACCTCATAGCACAAACAATCTGGACAAAGCCAAAAATAACGATGGGGCAAAGCCACAAAAATAGGGATACATTTAGATATTGCTCTTATAAACATAGAAAGTAATTAGGATCAAAGATCATGTGTTATTGCCATGCATTTTATGAAGGATAAGAACAGTCTGAAATGCAAATGCCAATCCTCAGTGATCTGCCACAAAACCCCAGAAAACCACAAATTGTATGAGGAATAACAGACCAAAAATATGAGGCAAGAATATAGACATTTTGCGAAAATCTGGACAGTTGAGAGGTATGGACTCTGGAATGTGAAGCAACTCCTATCACTCTGAGTTGCAGAGTCTTCTGTATTGGCACATTTTCTTTGGCAGTGATCCAACAAACAAGTCCACTAACTGCATGGACATCTGAGAAGGAGCGGTATCTGACAACATCACTGCAATTTTAAAAGTGACAGCTTTGAAATCCTAATACCTGGGTCTCTTGTATGTACTTCTGTGACTAGCTACCACTGCTATCCAGTAATCAAGGAGGTTCAATACTCACCACTGGCACCAATGGGGAACATACACTGGAAGGATAACAGGTACAACCACAGTATTTCCAGATGCAGCTCTCTGCATCAAGTGCGATTTCCCTTAAGAGCACACAGAGACCACACTCAGTCTGGGTATGTGTTCTCCATCTTTCTCCAGCTCCCCAAAATACTACCAACTGGCATAGCTATACAGTTGAGATCCCAGCTGAGTGACCAAGCCAAGACCTACCAGCAGCCTCTCTGTCCAACCAGTGTTTTGTGTCCCTGTCCACGTAGCTGACACACATACTCTTTGAGGTTTTATTTACACACACACACACACACACACACACACACACACACACACACACACACACACACACACACACACACACACTCAGACACACCTGGGAGAAACTGGAACAGGTTTATTAGCTATACCCCTTCTCTCCAGACTATAAGGTAGTTACCACTGCCACCAGCCAACTCCTTATCAGCTACTTTAAGGCTCTTAACAAAGGGTATCCAATCTTACTGTGTGAATATTAATATTAACACAAATGGCAGTTGGACCAAGAACAAGGCTATTAGGAGTGGCCTACACAGTGGTGCCAAATAAGTATGCAAGTACTCTTAAAACTTAAATATCTCGGCACAGATGAGCCACAATGAAAGTTTTAAATATATTTAATAATAAATAATGAAAGAACCAGACAATACTCAGCATATATTCACAGTGACATCAGAGTTCAAACCCCAGGAAATATTTAAAACAACATTGCATGACAGTCTCAAATAAATAAAAAATATATCTAAACTAAGCTTCAGTATATTCATGATTGTATCTAAGAGAGTTACTATACCCTAGAAACTTACTTACAGAGCAAGGAAGATGTGTGGTGAATGGTTCCTGTTTGGTCCAAGACAGAATACAGAATGCCCTGTCTCTCTAAGAGACTTTTCATATTAATATCTTAAATATTACTGGTGGGATAGCTTGTGGAATGATGTCATTTCTTGTCATCTGACTTTATCACAGGTAAAACCCCCACTGCTGGAAGCTGGCAGTATTTATCATCTACCTGTCTACACATAGACCTCAGATCTTTGGTAGATGCTGGAAGTCATAAAACAATTACATTCCTCCACATTTCAAAACTACTAATTATTTCACAATAAAGACAGTAAAGAAAGCTCCCTAGTACAGACATTTTTCAGTTTTCAATGGAGCTAGACACAGTAGCATATTTTATGGCTTACAAGTAATTTCATTTCAGCAATTTTTTCTGAATTTGACCTCCTGTATTCTTGTTTCCACTGTTAACATATATACATTTAAACAGTTACAATAGTCCATGCACATTTCTGTTCTCTTCTAGCAGAGCACACTGTGGATACATTTTAAGTTCAATCACTTTATAAAATACCTTTTTAACACACGTCTGTACAAACCAGTTTAATATATACATGGCATACAGTTCTAATATAGTTATAATGCAAGCATCTTATATAAGTGATTTTGACATTCGCAAATGATATATAATTATTTGCAAAATTCTAGAAAGCTGTGCTGACAGTATCTCTCTCTTTGTCACACTTATTTCCCATCCTCAAAGACTCAAGCTAGTTTTTCTAGTGGCCTTTGAGAAATGTTGCTTGAGAGGGATGAGCCTATCTGGGAATACATTACCCCACACCCTGTCTTGATAGCCCTTCTGCATTGGCATTGTGAACCCCACTGTGGTGCTGCACTGTCATATCATATGCCTGCAACCCTGAGTGATACCTTAGTAGCTTAGCATTTTGCTGGCTGGCTTGCTGTGGCCATCGATCCCCCTCAGACTCCTCCTGCCTCCTACTGCAAATACTTAGCACCAGGGCCTCCCTATCATTGTAAGGTTTCATCATGTTAAAATGGTACAGTTTGTGCCCCTGCCTCCTGCCTAGCAGTTCTACCATGTATTTAACATTACTGACCTTCCTTACCACTTTGAAGGGTCCTTCTCAAGCTGCCTGCACCTTGTTGTGTCTGTCAAGAATGAGAACCATAACCTGCTTCCCCACAGCATACTCTCTAGCTTGAGTATTTCTGTCATATCAGACCATATTCTGCTGTTGGGCTTCTGTCAGCTTCATCTGGGCCAAGCCCATGAGTTCCCTGAGCCTTGTTCTGAGGTTTAGGACATATGCCATAACAGAATCCTTGTGGGATTCACACTCACCTTCCCACTCATCACAAATCAAATCTAGAGGTCCCCTCACCCTATGCCCATACAGCAACTCAAAGGGTGAAAAAACTGTGAATTCCCGGGGCACCTATCTGTAAGCAAACAAGAGATGGGACAAATATCTGTCCCACTCTTTCTTAAACTGGTCTGCAAATGTCTACAGCATGGTCTTGAGTGTAAAGTTTAACCTCTCAACAAGACCATTAGTCTGGGGCTGGTAGGGAGTGGTCTTTAGGTGCTTCACCCCACAGTGCATCCACAGACAAGGCAGTAGTTCTGACATGAAACTGGCACCTCTGTCAGTCTGTATTTCTTTTGAGAAATCTACCCTGCTGAAAATTGTTTAACAAAGCATTTGCCACCTTTTCTACCTCAGTGGAGGACAGAGCCACTGCCTCTGGGTATCTGGTAGCATAATCATCTACCACTAGGATATACTTTTTCTTGGTGGAACAAGGGCTACTCAGAGGCCCCACAATATCCATAGCTACCATCTGAACTGGCTTCTCAATCAAGGGCAAAGGCATCAAAGGAGCCTTGACCGTGTCTCCTGCCTTGCCTACCTTTTGGAACTGCTCAGGTCCTGCAGTACCCTGTTACATCTCTGGAAATACCAGGCCAGTAAAGGTTCTGCATAATGCATCTCTTGCTACACTTTATGCCCATATGACCTGCAAAAGGAATGTCATGGGCTATGGCTAGAAGTGCAGATCGTAGGCTGTGGACACTACCAACTGCTGTATTCTCTCACTCTCTCTCAGGGGTTCACTCTCAATACAGTAACCCTTTGTCTCAGTATACAGATCCATTCTTCCCTTGAGAATTAGGTGCCTCATTAGCTACCTCTCTCAGGTCTTGTAATGTAGGGTCTGAGAGCTGAGCCTGTCTCAACTCTCTCTTTGTACCCCTTCCCAGCTCCCCTTCCACATGAAGCCTAGTATTCTCTGACAGCAGTGCCTCACTGTCAGCCTGGGTATTACTACTCACCTCTACCCTTCCAGTCACTCTGTCCAAGGGAACACCAGTACCCACAAGCAGCAGTGGCTCACCTTCAGTCTCAGTGTTGCAGGGTAGCTCCCTCTCTGAAGTAACCACCTCACCAGTCCTTGATGCAAGTGTGCTGTCTGTCTGGGTTCCCCCCAGGCTACCAAACCCACATGCTTGTCTCCAAGGCTGACTGTGTGTAACTGCATGCACACAAGGTTCTGCGTTATCAAAATCATTCCTTATCAGGACATCTGGAGGGATATCCTCAAACACACCTACTTGCTTGCTTCCTTTTCCACCCTCCCAGTCAAGGTGAATCCTAGCCAAAGGTATTTGGAATGGGGTCCCTCCTAAAGCTCTGACTGGAGTAGTCTGCCCAAGCAAGTAATGCTCCTGTTTTACCAATGCAGGCTTCACAGTCATAATGTCAGAGGCTGTCTCTCTTAGCAGCGGCCTCTTTCCCATGTATTAAGATAAGATATGAACTCTTATGGTAGTTTGGTACCCTTGTTGTCTCCAGACAACTTACTGATAGCATTCTGTCATTCCCACTTACTGGCTCTACCACCTTTTGTTCTGCACCTTACCTCTGGGGACATCTATATGCAACATGGCCCCCACTGATTACATTTAAAACATTTAACCCTTGATCCTGGCCATGTACCTGAGCTAGTGGCTTCCCCCATTGCTGGTAGACTCTGTTGGGGCAGTTTAGGCTGCCCACCATGGGATGCCTTAGACCCATATGCAGCACTGAGTATTCTTTTCCTATGCAGTGATGCCCTGCTTGCTATTTATATGTTTCCCTTTTTCCCCAACTCATCTGTGGTATTACATTCTCTATCTGCTAACCAGAGTCTCATGTCCTCAGGCAAAGTGCTAAGGGCTTGTTCCCTCACCGAAAGGTCTGCCAACCCTTCAAAAGTGGTGACCTGACACCCACTCACCCTTCTATGAAAATAAGTGCTTAACTCAGCAATATATTCACACACACTTTCATCTGCCTTGTGTCTATGCTCACAAAACCTTTTTCTATAAGCTTCAGGTGTTAAAACACTCTAATAAACTATTCTTAACAGTATTATAATAATGTAAGCAATCAGCATCAAACAATTTAGAAACAGCAGTTACAGCTTTACCATAGTGTAAGGGAGTCAGAAACTGTACATAGAGCCCTTGGTCAACATTATACTGTTTACAAGCCCATGAGTTCCCTGAGCCTTGTTCTGAGGTTTAGGACATATGCCATAACAGAATCCTTGTGGGATTCACACTCACCTTTCCACTCATCACAAATCAAATCTAGAGGTCCCCTCACCCTATGCCCATACAGCAAGTCAAAGGGTGAAAATCATGTGGATTCCCGTGGCACCTATCTGTAAGCAAACAACAGATGGGACAAATAATTATCCCTCTCTTTCTTAAACTGGCCTGCAAATGCCTATAGCATGGTCTTGAGTGTAAAGTTTAACCTCTCAACAAGACCATTAGTCTAGGGCAGGTAGGGAGTGGTCTTTAGGTGCTTCACCCCAAAGTGCATCCACAGACAAGGCAGTAGGTCTGACATGAAACTGGCACCTCTGTCAGTCAGTATTTCTTTTGGGAAATCTACCCTGCTGAAAATTGTTTAACAAAGCATTTGCCACCTTTTCTACCTCAGTGGAGGACAGAGCCCCTGCCTCTGGGTATCTGGTAGCATAATCTTCTACCACTAGGATATACTTTTTCTTGGTGGAACAAGGGCTACTCAGAGGCCCCACAATATCCATAGCTACCATCTGAACTGGCTTCTCAATCAAGGGCAAAGGCATCAAAGGAGCCTTCATCTTGTCTCCTGCCTTGCCTACCTTTTGGAACTGCTCAGGTCCTGCAGTACCCTGTTACATCTCTGGAAATACCAGGCCAGTAAAGGTTCTGCATAATGCATCTCTTGATACACTTTATGCCCATATGACCTGCAAAAGGAATGTCATGGGCTATGGCTAGAAGTGCAGACGGTAGGCTGTGGACACTACCAACTGCTGTATTCTTTCTCTCTCTCATGTCCTCAGGCAAGGTGCTAAGGGCTTGTTCCCTCACCAAAAGGTCTGCCACCCCTTCAAAAGTGGTGACCTGACACCCACTCACCCTTCTATGAAAATAAGTGCTTAACTCAGCAATATATTCACACACACTTTCATCTGCCTTGTGCCTATGCTCATGAAACCTTTTTCTATAAGCTTCAGGTTTTAAAACACTCTAATAAACTATTATTAACAGTATTATAATAATGTAAGCAATCAGCATCAAACAATTTAGAAACAGCAGTTACAGCTTTACCATGGTGTAAGGGAGTCAGGAACTGTACACAGAGCCCTTGGTCAACATTATACTGTTTACAAACCCTTTCAAACATATGAATAAAACTATCAAACTTATTACTCTCTGTAAATTGTGGACGGAATTTACTGATGTTTATTTCTTTTGGATTTCGATTACTCCCTTCCCATGACCTCCATGACCCTGGCAAAGAGTTAGCATTTTCTTTTCATGTTTCTTCTGCCTCTCATTTTCTTTGGCTTCCAGACATCTAAGTCTCTCATTTTCTTCAGCCTCCAAATGCCACACTCTCCTCTGATTCTATTCCCAAACAGTTGACATCCAGTTCAAGTCTCTTTAACTCCGGATGGAGTTTTAACTCCTCTGAGGCAAAGTTGAACTGCCCATTTTCTGAGAGTTGTATATCCCCAAGGCCAGTCTGTTTGTCTTCCTGACTGCTGGTCTGTGATGCAGCTGTAGCTAAGGCTACAATCATTTCCACTTTAGTCAGACTGGCATGCACCAGTCCTTTGGCTTGGCACATCTCAGCCAACTAGTTCCTTGTCAGCTTGCCATAATCCTCTGCTGACATGCTTGCCTGCTCTCCCTGACTGACTAAGCTAACAGAAAACAAAATAAAACTATTGTGATATGAAACTCTGAATATTCACTGCACAGCTGCTTGAGAGTAGAAATACCTTCTTTACTAACAACTGATCAATATCCACACCATTGAATCCCAATATGTGATGTGGCGATCCCACCACTGCCGCCAATATGTGATGACCCACCACTGTCAGCCAGTAATCAAGGAGGCTCAATCCTCACCACTGGCACCAGTGGGGGATGTACACTGGGAGCATAACAGGTACACCCACAGTATTTCCAGATTCAGCTCTCTGCATCAAGTGCAATTTCCCTTAAGAGCACAAAGAGACCACACTCAGTCTTGAGTGGGTTTCTCCCTCTTTCTCCAGCTCTCCAATAAAACTCCCCACTGTCACAGCTACAGAGCTGAAATCTCAGCTGAGTGACCAAACTAAGACCTAATAGCACCCTCTCTGTCCAACCAGTGCTTTGTGTCCCTGCCCAAGCAGCTGACACACACACTCTTTGAGGTTTGATTTACATGTACACATACCTGGGAGAGGCTGGTACAGGTTTACTAGCTATGCGGCCTTCTGCTCAGACTATAAGGTAGTTACCACTGCCACCAGTCAACTCCTTATCAGCTACTTTAAGACTCTTAGCAAAGGGTGCCCGATCTTACTGTGGAATATTAATATTAACACAAATGGCAGTTTGACCAAGAGCAAGGCCATTAGGAGTGTCACCAAATTAATATGCAAGTACTCTCAAAACTTAGATACGTTTACATAGATCAGCCGCAATAAAAGGTTTAAATATACTTAATAATAAATAATAAAAGGGCTGGAAAATACTCAGTATATATGCACAGTGACATCAGAGTTCAAAATCAAAATATTTAAAACAATATTGCAGGACAGTCTCAAATAAATAAAGAAAAATATCTAAACTAAGCTTTACTATATTCCTGATTGTATCTTAGAGAGTTGCTTTACCCTAGAAACCTACTTACAGAGCAAGGACATGTGTGGTGAATGGTTCTTATCAGGTCCAAGACAGAATACAGAATGCCCTGTCTCTCTAAGGGACTTTTCATATTAATATCTCAAATATTACTGCTGGGATACCTTGCAGAATGATATCATTTCTTGTCATCTGAGTCCTTCCCATTTGAAACCCTACTGCTGGAAGCTGGCGGTATTGAGCATCTACCTGTGAAAATACATAGACCTCAGATCTTTGACAGATGCTGGAATTCATACAACAATTACAGTCCTCCACATTTCAAGATTAGTAATTATTTCACCCAAAAGAAAATACAGAAAGCTTCCTAGTACAGACATTGTGTCTAGTTAAATTGAAAACTGAAAGATACAATTTTTTATGGCCTAGCCATAAAGTAACTTAATTTCAGCTATTTTTTCTGAAGTTAACCTCCTATATTCCCATTTCCACTGTTAAAATATATACATTTAAACAGTTACAATAGCCCATCTGCATTTCTGTTCTCTTCCAGCAGGGCGCACTGTGGATACATTTTAAGCTGATTGTTCTTCTTTCAGATTTTCCCAGTGAGGGGTCACCACAGGGCAACTCCGGTCCGCTAATGATTGGCAGTAGACTTTTTTTATGGTGCCGAGGTGACAGCCTGGCTCCCAACCTTCAACGAAGGCACGCCCATTAACGCACATCTTTTGAATGCCACTCGACCGTGGGGAGGACATGAAGACTCCACACAGAAGCTGAGAATCAAACTGGAGAACCTCTTGCTGTTCGGCGATAATGCTACTGCTGCATATTTTAAACTGATGCACTTTATAAAATACCTTTTTAACACACGTCTGTGCAAACCAGTTTGATATACACATGACATACAGTTATAATACAATAGTAACACAAGCATGTCATATAAATCATGTTGATATTCACAAATTACATATAATTATTTACAATTTACCAGATAGCGATGCTGGCAGCATTCCCCTTTGCCATAACTTCTTTGAAATTTGCATATATATTTCTGGCAGTTCGCCACTGTTCTGACTGAATAATTTTTTCCTTTGTGAAGCAATCAAATGGGAAATGGGTATTTTGTATTGATAAATGTGTACTGTTGCCATGGAAACTTTTTGAAAGAAAGTCATGGAAACACATGTCTAGATTGTCCCGGAATATACAGATGGCAGTGCATTACTGAGCTCAGGTATTACATTCAGGTTTAAGAAGTAACACCTATAGGGCTTTATGGTTTAGTCTTAACCACTGAATTTTAATAAGTGTTGCACTGTGTAAACAGTTCACTTGACAAAAGTAAACCTGGAAAATACAGAAAATTATTCAGTATAAAAGAAATACATGATTGTTGGTATCTAGCATGACACAAATAGAGCCTTAGATTAATCCAAACCAGAAAATGAGCATCAGACCTACATACATACATGCATACATGCATACATATAAATAAATACATGTTTTATTTCATTAGATCATATCTGGTTATTAAACTTGTCATCTGGGGTGAAGGATTTATTTTAACAATGTGAAGCATGACAAAACAAAGTAAGGGAATTTGTTTCTGTGACTGATACACTGAAACAGATAAAACAAATATAATTGTTTTCCTTTTACATTTATTTATAGGGAACACATTAAATAGCTTCAGCAGTCAAAAGTGTGCTCAGTCACTTCATCATATTAGATTTTTTTAGACAGAGTAATATAATTTGTTACTTGGTAACACTTTCTGAAGCAAGCAGTGGGTCTGTAAGTCCTTATTATTCCTTTAGACTCTGTCTGTAGAGCATTCCGTGCACTTGCTATTCCAACACAAACACTGATTAATAGTTTATTTTGCAGCTTGAATCATTTAGTCTGCATTGATTTACTTAAGGTGCATTTTCTTTCATTCATAAACCTTTTAAGTCATGCATCTTGGGACAGACATGCAGTCTCCTTTTATAAACCTTGCCAATACAAGGACAATCCACCAACCTTGGCCCTCATCTAAGTTGACATCTGAGTGAGGAGTACATTGTGCCACCCAAAAATTGTCCATTTGTTGGTGACAATTTCAGCATTCTTTCAATGTGAAACTCATTTGTTCTAACATTCTGTCAATGTGAAACTCATCTGTTCTTTTTCTGTGGTCTTGCTTCTTTTTTGCCTGCAGGAAATACTTAACATTCACAGTATTTTTTGTTGCTTCTATAACAGTAAGTGTCACACAGCAGTCTTCTTCTCCTTTCGGCTTTTCCTGTTAGGGGTCACCACAGCAGAACAATGGTCTGCAGAACAATTATCAGTGAAGATTTATGGTGTCAAGTTGCCAGCCTAGTGCCCAATCTTCCACAGAAGGCACACACTCACACCTAGGGCCAATCAAGAGTGTCCAATCCACCTGTAGCATATCTTTGAGATGTGGGAGGAAAGCCACATGGCTGCAGGAAGGACATGCAGACTCCAGACAGAAGGCACCCCAGGCAAGAATTGAACGGGAGAATATCTTGCTGTGAGGGGCAATGCTAACTGCTGCATCACCATGGCCACCCCAAGTGTAACACAACAGTGAACCTCCTGAATAGGGACAACACCAGTGGGTATTGACTCTTCTCTTATGGGAGGGCAAGCCCATAGCTGACCTCAGCTATCTGACAGCCTTGAGGCAAAGTGCACTTGTGCCTTTCTCCTTCCTTATCTCTGCCCATCCTCGTTATGATGCAGACTTCATAGCCTCTCTCTCTTTAACAATTTCTCTCTCTCAGTCTTCTCATGTTTTCATCAGCACTTTTTCATTAATGCTTGCTCCTGCTTCACCAAGCTAACATTTCACAACTTGCTACAGGATGAAAGCTGGCAGTTATGAGAACCATATAGGAGACTTATTGTCAACTTACTCTTTGTAAACTAAGCAGTCAGCATGCACCATCAAAATCAATAGTCTGTTACCTTACAGCTGAGTGGGAACTCTAGCATGGTCGGTCGGTCAGTCAGTCATGTATTTACACAGTCATTGGTGGGGTGCACACTGCTTGCATTTTAAGAGGCAAACAATATCTGTTGCAGAATTTTGTAAGAATTGTGAACAGCATTCTTCTACAACAGAAGTTACGTTTTCTTTTAAAATGCAGGCAGTACACACCCCACCAATTACTGCAAATATGTGACCAATGCAGGACAGGTGGTTGTTACTATCTCTTGAGAAGAAGACAAATTTCCTATCCTGCAAAGCTGCGACCTGTGGACAACAGATATACATGGGTGGGTGCTGGGTATGTGACAGGTGCAGTCAGTGTTGGTCTTGGAAGTCAGGTGACTCGGGTCACATGGTTTACTAGCTGCTGCTGTGGCTGCACTACCTACTGCTAGCTGCTATTTTCTTCAGGATTTGATTCGTCCTACTCCGTCTCTGAGTATTTCCAGCCACCCTATCCAGATTCCAGGATGACCAGTCTAGTACTGCTCCATGTGACATGACATGACAGACATTGATTCGAAGCTACAAGCTTGTGACACAGTGTCCACTCTGATTGGCTGATGCCTGCAGCCATAAATAACTGTCTTTTTTCTACATTAGCTCTTCCTGACTGAATCTGATGCTGATGTCATCATGCACCCCCTACATGTTGAAGACGGAGGATGCGCAATAATGTTGGTGTCAACTAAAAAAAAAATGTAAATAAAAAGAAATCAGAATTTGAAGGGGCCACTAGGGAATTCATGGCAACCTATATTTTAGACCCAAAAACAGGAAATTCTGAGGGATTTGGTATAGTTGACAGTTATGCTGTGATGACAGTCCAGATTCATAAAATTTTGTCTAAATGTACACATTACTGTGTTGAAGAAGTGGATGTCTATGGTTCTTTCCAAATTCCCTCCTGCAAATTCCTTTACCGCTTTCCCATGGTCCTTCCTTCTGCTTGACCCCATTTCACCAGTTTCCTATCCACCCCATTTTCACATGTTCAATCTGGTCAAAAAATAGAACCACACAGAACACACATGACCAGAAATGGCCCATTAAAAAAGCCTTCAGTTTTTATCTTCTGCATTTCTACAGAGAATGGCATCACACATCAGTGCCGAGAGGCAGTGAATGGCTGTTCATGTCCTATGGCAAAACCTGGTGAGTTTTGCCATCAGCCACACTACTCTGCTTATCTCCACACAAGGGTGCTTAAGCATGCTGCACTATAGGAATACAGAGTCTATTTTATTTTATTTATTTATTTAACATTTGTTTACCGGGAAAGTCCAACTTGGAATGAAGCCAATTTCCAGCGGAAGCCCGGGGAGAAACACTCCATAACACGTCTTTGTAATGAGGGAGGAAACTGGAGCACCTAGAGGAAACCCACATGAATGCAGAGAGGACATGCAGACTCCACACAAAAGACACTCCAGTCGAGAACCTCTTGCTGTGAGGCAACAGCACTACCACCACACCACTGTGCCATCCAAAGTTAAGGCAGAGTAAAGGCATTACTTTGAAACAGTTACTCTGAAAGTTGTTTGCCCTGCCAGGTATAACAAAATGTAACTCCCTATGTGGAGTTTTGACATAAATTATTTGATGGAAGTTTTTTTGCCCATAGCATCAAGAGGTTGATTCCAGATGCATCTCACATCATTTATTATTGTCATGTCATATGTCTATGATATGTTTAATCACTCACATGTTACAATTTGGCACAGTTATGAGGTCCCATAGAGATACATTGGGTACTACCAAAAACATTATTTGCATTGACATTCATCCCCACAACTATGACGTATTTATTCAACCTTGTCTTGCTTGCCATAAGCCTGTTGTCCATCTCCTAACCCTTCTGTGCCCCTATGTCAGTCACTTTATACTGCCAAGCATGGCAGCTTAATAATGAGAATAGACCAAAACATGTTCATGAATGTTGCATTACATGAAACATTGTTATCTGTATGTTCATCCCTCCTTGTATGCACCCCTTCACTCCCACCCTACTTACAGGTGTGTATCTATTAGGCTAACAGATGTACAGGTCATATGTTTTCTGCATAACAATATGACTCTGCTGATGGACAATACAAACATGTTACCATGATTCATTAAAGGATCAGTGCTCTTGTAGTGTGTTAAGTTTTAAAATCTGCTATACGATTCCCTTTGTGTCATGTTCATGTGATGATGGATGAATTGCTCATATAATATGGAGTAGAAACTGTCCTTACTGTGAAGACATGTACAGTACACACTTTTTCAAATATCTAGCCCTACACAATTAGTGTATCTGCTGTGTCACACTAATCATTTCAAAAGATGTACCACACCATGTCATTTATAACAAACACTATGCACAATTAACTTGTGAGATGCAATGAGGCTAGCAAAACAGCTACTTGTTGTAGAAGTGAGAAGACTCATACTTTAGTATAGTCATTGATAGTCACATTCGCAATCCTGATCACATTTACTTAGGGAACTACATCCTGACACCACCTGTAAAAAGAGAATCATCTGGATTTAAACCATGGTACATCTAAGTTCTGACCAGCAGCTCAGTGCTCTCACAACCTGTGCTGCAGAGAAAGCTAGGCAGAATGTGTATATTCCACACTCAGTAGTGAACAGAGAGCTGACAGCCATGCTTCACCACTGAGCCTGTTTGCATGATGGAAGGTATACTACATTAAATTAAAGCAAGTAGCATTTAGAAGATACTTAAACACTGCCACATGACTCCACAGCAATTTCATACAGCCCTCCCAACATCCTCTTCTCAGCATAAACTCCTGATGTCATCTTCTATAAAGTGTATATTAAAGTCACACATTTGTGGTGGCACTAGTCTTATATTGTATAGAAACCAGGTTGTATACTTGCAAAGGTGTGGTGTTTGAATCTGACCTCAGGCAACTGGTGTTGGTCTGGTTGGTGTATTATAATCATTGTATAATGTTCTAAATCTGTTCTCATTTGATGCCCACTCAGGAGAACCTTTTACATAGCCTCCTAAATTGAACTTCCCTTTTTTCCTCTGTCCACATAACATCCTTTCTGCATGAAACCTAAGGATGTCATCATCTCAAAGATGCATACACACATTGTGAAGCAACCCCCCCCCCCCGACCCTCTACAAGCCATCTCCAGACCACTGGATGTGTAATTGCTAATTTACTCATGGGGTAGTGTCCATGTTCCATATGGACAGAGACAGTCTAACCTAGTAATGTCCTATGAACCTCTGAACATTGCATATGTTAATGTTGCTGTCATGCACATTTGCTATATTGAGGTGTAGATATACTGTAGCCCTACAACAGTGTATTCCAATCTGTGATTTCAGTTACTGTATTGATGTCTGCTGCTGCCATTTTGTTACATGTTCCTTGAATAACAGCTGTAGTAATATGCTTCCTGAGGACTGTTGACATCGGGTTATGCTATGTATATTGTTGCCTTACAAAGCCATGTGTTCTTGTATTGCAGTATATCAACATTCTGCGCAGTTGTCTTGCAACCATCATAGTGACAGATGAAGTATGAAACAGGTGTGCATGTGTATACCTAGCATCTGGAAATGTTATCTGACATAAAGCATTATTACATCATAATGATTACATGGGCACATACACCTGGATCCATCCACATGTTGTAATGTTGTTATACAGACAAACATATAACATGTTGGGATTCTCTTGCAACCCTGTGCAAGTCACTCTATGCACTACTGCATTGTGGTTCACAAGGATTATACAGGTGTTCTCCAGCAGCATTGTGTGACTGCCAGCATTTGTGCCATTAACTGTTCTGCATGAACCACCTCCATCTTATTTGTAATGTGTCCATATATGGTGTCATGACCTTCACCCACACATTTCTACTGATAAACATATAGGCATAAGATGCATAACTGATGTAATGACGTGAAATATGTAGAGTTGTATGACTGTGTTAATTGTTCCACTGTATCACATATGATTCATACCCTAGGTTTTATTTGGAGGCAATTACAGCCTGAAGTCCAGTTGCAGCATAGGTACAGCTATAGTGTGACTGCACTACATCACGGACATAAAAATAAATCGCATCAGTATTACCACTTGATAGTTTGCATGAACACATATGGATGTATGTCAGGATTTCATACCTGTATAACATTTCCACTGGCAATGTCATGGGCACAGTGATTGTTTGGCATGATGTTTGACATGTACTTATACAGGTTGTTCCATGTATTGTTTGGTATGTGTACAATATCACAGTGACAGCTTCCTCAATCATTGACGCCTGACTTTACACTGCTGTACTTTCTGTGCACGTGGACATAGTTGATGCATTGTCATCAGTCTCCCATACTGCTGTTCCATTCATTATAACAGCTCAGTCTCTTAATTCACACATCAGTTGCAGATGCTTCAGGCAATACCCATTGCTATGACATGTGGTAGATGTATGCAATACCCAGCTATGTTCATAGGTTCATAGGTTCATAGGTTCATACTAGGCTATCTGCCCAAGGGCATTTATAAGCCTAGCCCATAGTTATGTGGCTTTCGCCACCCCTTTAGTTTGAATAAAAACTATGCCTATCATTTTTCTGTGCCTCTGTCAAGCAGTGACACTGAAGTAATCCCTGGGGTATATCTGCGATCTCCCATCCATTGGTCAAGATTCCTCTTGAACAAGGCCAGCGAGGTGCTCTGCCTCACATGTACCGGGATTTTGTTCCACAGCATAGGGAGTCTCTGGGTGATGAATCTGTCCCTCCAGCACGTTCTATTTATAACCGTGTCAAGGTTTAAGTCTCCCGCCCTTGTGGTTCTGAGGGATCTAGATTTTTTGAGGTGAAGCATATTCATCAAATCTGGGTTTGACATGGCCTGCCTTCTATGTCAGGCACAGGTCACCTCTGAGCAAACGGTATGAGACTGAATAAAGCTGGAGTTCTTTCAGTCGGGCAGCATAAGACATATTTTTGAGACCCTTTATCCTTTTGGTGAGGAACTTTTGGGGCCTTTCAAGCTGCATCAGGTGTCTGGTCAGATACATTCCGAACGGGGCATTGTACTCAATCATAGGTCTAATGAGCGATGAGTACAGGGGGACGATGACCTCCCTTGATCTAGATGTGAATCCCTTCATGATCAGGTGGGCGATATAGAAGGTTTTCCTAACTACTTTAGCAACATGAGTGTCAAACGAAAGACTACTGTCAACTTGGGTCCCCAGATCCCTGATGACTTTTTCTGTGCTCAGTGGATTGTCACCTATATGGTAGCTAGGGGTAACCTTGTTTTTCCCGAAGGGTATGACTATGCATTTTTTGGCATTTAACTTCAGGCCATGGTTCTGGCACCAGTTATCCGTTTCTGTGAGGCCCTTCTGGAGGATATATGTGTCAGATGTGTTTTCGACTATGGCGCCCAGTTTGCAGTCATCTGCAAACTTTGTCAGCCATAACCCTCCTGTGTTTGCTTGTACTTCAGAAAAGTAGATGCCGAACAAGAGTGGACCCAGGACTGAGCCCTGTGGGACACCACTTGTGACAGGCTTTGAGTCTGACATGGCTCCAGCAACTCTGACCCTGTGGGTTCTGTCGCTTAGCCAGTTTGCAACCCATCTTGTGATGTATGGGTTTACATTCAAGCTGATGAGTTTTTCGATGATACCTGAGTGGGGTATTGTGTCGAAGGCCTTTGCCAGGTCGAGGTAGGCTGTATGGACTGCCTTTCCTCATCAATGGCCTTGGTGACTGTCTCTAAAAAGTCAACCAAGTTTAAGAGGCAGGATCTGCCTTTGACAAAGCCAAACTGGGTTGGATCCAAAGTCTGCAAGTTCCTATGTCTTTATTTATGAGTTCCATTATGATCCTCTCCATGGCTTTGCAGATAAGGCTTGTCAAGCTAATGGGGCGGTAATTTCCAGGGTCTGTGGAGGCACCGCCCTTATGAAGTGGGACCACAGTCGCCGTGCGCCACTCCTTGGGTACGTATCCTGAGGTGAGGCTAAGATTAAACAGCTGTCCTAACTGTGGGTTTAATTCCTCGTTGAGTTCATGAAGCACACAGCCGAGGACACCATCCGTCCCATGGATGCTGTGTTTTTGCCTTAGTGAGGGCAGTTCTCACCTGGGCGTTGGAGATGTTTGGGGCTACAATCCTCTGGAATAGATATCTCTCCTTTGGGGAGGGGGGGAGAAGTTTGCACTGAACCTGTCAGCCAGTATGTTAGCAATGTGTGTAGGTTCAGTAATTTTCACATCATTTTGAACTAATTCTGAGCATATCTGGGAGTTTCCTCCTAGGTTTCTAACATAGCTAAAGAAGGCCTTATGATTGTCTTTAGAGTCCTTGGCGATTTTTCTCTCAAAATTTGCCTTTGATGATTTTATGAGAGCTCTTAGATTTTTACTTATAATGATCAAAGGTGTCTTACCTTTCAAGGATTTTGCTCTATCTTGTAGTAGCTTCCTCCTTTTGTTGTAGAGCTTGTTTATGGCTGGGGTCCACCAGACTGGACGCTTGCCTTTGGTACAGAGAGTCTTAGTTTTGTTTGGGATTGCCTGATCCATGCAGTCCTGTAGGTGCTGGTAGAAGGCATTTGTAAGTGATTCAGCGGTTTGAGTAATGTTTACCACTGGCTCAGGGGCCTTAAAGGAGACCACACTAGTTTTTAGAAGTGTGAAATCGGCTTTTGAGAAGTTTTTCACTGTGGTCTTTTTGTTTCAGGTGGGGCGGGATGAGGACCTCCAGCGAGATTAGTTTATGATCTGATCTCACCAGTGAGGGGTATACTTCTGGTGTTGAACATTTTGATCCCATGTTCGTGATGATGAGATCAAGTATGTTTTCACCTCTTGTGGGGATAGTGACTAGTTGTTCCATGGCATTTGAGTTTATGAACTCCAGGAATCTTTGGGTTAGAGTGTTCGGGCTTGAGTAGTGTTCCCAGTCTATATTAGGGTAGTTGAAGTCACCTAGTATGATGGTGTTTGGAGATACATTTATCCCCTCAAATGTTTTCAGGAAGGCCATGTGAGGTTCCTGAGTTTGAGAGGGTGGCCTGTAACATGCTACAAATTGCAGAGCAGTCTTGCCTATGGTTAATTGCACCTGGATGGTCTCCGATGCATCGTGCGTTGCCACTTATAATAGTGTGGTGTTTGTATGTGTTGTTATCCTTAAGGCCAATACCTACATCAGCCAGAAATGCTTTACTTAAGTGTATCTCATTTGGTACAGTGAGCTCTCGCACATCTTGTAGGCCATACAGAACTATTTTTGGGATGCATACCCATTAGGATTTGACAGTGCAGACTTCTTCTCAAGTTGTTCTACTAGATGTTTCTGTGATAAGTCTATCTGAGTTGCACCCAGTAAATACACAGTTCAATGACAACATTGATGGCATGGGTTTAATTCTTGCAGCTGGGGATTGTGGCTTATGTGTCCTGCAAACCTGTTAGCTGGGCAAGATTGGCCCTGATTTCAACTCCCACTTTTAACACTGTCCCTATTAACCCCTACAAAAAGTGGTCATTTGTGGGGAAGAGGTGGTGAATTCCTCTTATAGAATACTGATGATCATTACAGTTATACATGTCTGTTACTGCAGAATATGTATAATTAAGTTACACTCACATATTCTGTCAATGCTGCAGGTTAATGGTCATAATATATCAAAACTGTCCATGATTGTGCCTCTTTTTATCTACATTTGTCCAGGAGTCTGTTATGTTTCTCTGATTGGTAGAGAGCTATGGTGACATGTCAGTTATATTCAAGCAAGTCAGTTTGCAGATCTTCAGAGTAAGCACATACCCCCATTGTATGTACCGGTTTACCTCCATATGGTTGAGAATGGTTTGTCCGAAGTTCACTGGAGCAAAAGTACAATTGCAAAAAATAACAACGTCACGTCACAGATGTTCAATTGGCTAAAGTGCAAATGCACTTTGCCATTCAAATAAACAGATGTTTGAAGGGGGATTCCACATATTTAATTTTGACATATTGCCGCAAACACTTTCTATAATTCAGGTATATTGGTCAATATCATGCACGACCACACAAACCATTCTCGATCATATGGAGGTAAACCATATATACCATCCTTGCTAAATGTCCCCTCCAGTGAGAATGTCAGCGATGTTCATATCACAACCCTTCACCTCCTTTGGCATGTAAATTTGTGTGACCATCAGATATATGCTATCATGTGAGATGATATAATATACTCACACAGGAGGTGTAAACAGCAGTGTGCACAGTGCTGTCTATGTATGTTCTTAATTTTATGCTACTGACTTGTCCTGGAAGTATTCAGTCATTGACTTATCCTACACTAGGGACATTGCCATATATACTATGCCCTCTTCCTCTTTATTCCTATCATCCATCCCTGTGCCAGTTTTCATCATCACACTTACTCTCCCAGTATATGTTTACTTGTATGTGCCCTTGCTGTTCCCCCTCCATTATTTAATTCTGCAAATAACTGTCATGTATATTGCACTCAGTGCACTTTTGTTTACTCCGTTATTACTGCTGTTATTGCAGTATTTTTACCCCTGTAGTCACTGCGGCTATCTGCGCAATCTTGCCAAGCAGGTTTGCTCATAGACAAACTTGACTGCTTCTTGTTTCTGTGCCATATCCCAGATAAGGTTGGAGTTTAATCAACTTGCTCAGGTCAGTTTGTGAAATATGGTATAAGCACAATAGCCAAGAGGAATCAACTCACACCCATGATTTATTACATATATTATTTTGAAATTTGTGCAGTTATTATAGCGACAGTAAGTTGCAGAGAAACTGTTACATTAATGTTACATTGTAGCAGGAGACATCAGCAGCAGGCTTAATGTTTTTCATGTAGTCTTCCATCAAACTTCAATGCCATTTTGCTTGTAACAGAAGGCAGAGTAGAAGCTATTCAGTATAAACCTACAAAAAAAAAAAGATAGTAGCAATTAAAATCAATCATCTCTTGATTATTTCCTGTTTTATTGACTGGAGGGATAAACAAGACAAAAAAATTATTTGCTAGAAGAAGGCCAACAAATGACAGATGAGAAGAACTTATTAAACCTTAAGTTATTTTGATACGAACTGATCAGAGTGCTCTATTTTTTTATTTTATTTATTTTATTTTACTTTACATTTGTTGGCCGGGCTAGTCCAATTGGATACATGTCCATTTTCAGTAGAGGCCCGGGGAGAAAAGCTCCAGAAAAAAAAACATACGCAAAATTTAAAAGAAATATAAGTCTACAAAAGGCATCAACATACAATATTACAACATTCAGTTAAAGTTTACATTAAAAAAAATGTAAAATTGAATTAAATAGTCAAATATGGAAAATAGTGCTCAAGACTCCTAAGCATTAGTATTTAAGTAAAAAAGGTTAGTTTATAGAGTGTATAATATAGAGGTGTATAGTGGTTATAGAGTGTAACAGTCAGTAAAGGATATTTAGTGGCATCTACCAATGATACAAAAACTAGGAAAACGGAAAAAAAATCTGACCAGTGCAAAAGTACAATACACTGTTTTGACCTAAATTAGTGAATTGTTAGTAATATTAGTTATGTGTTTACTGTGTTTAAAGTAGGTAAACTACAGCAATTACATATTTTTAGCTACAGTGTTG
The DNA here is from genome assembly GCF_019279795.1 of Protopterus annectens. Classification (NCBI taxonomy): domain Eukaryota; kingdom Metazoa; phylum Chordata; order Ceratodontiformes; family Protopteridae; genus Protopterus; species Protopterus annectens. Next base: position 1,713,782,333 of record NC_056732.1, read on the forward strand.
TGCATGATGACACAATAAATGTAATGGTTAAAGGACGGGATCATTAAGAAGACAAAGTGACATGTAATGTAATAGTCAAGGAAATACTGGATGTATCACACATAAAACTACAAATCCTTCCAGTTCACAAAGGCAAAAAATAGAGTCACTGTATAATGAAAGAGATGGCGGGAGAGTGCCCCCTGGGCCAATTTCATATCGTCTTCAGTCTACCTACTCAGCCATTGTACTGGGGCATGGTCAGTTACCAGGTAGAAATGTTTACCAGTAAATATTAAGTAAAATGGAAGAAACGTTATAATTGATGTAGATACTCTCCTTCAATGGAAGAATATATCCTTTTCTGCATTGCTCAACTTTCTGTTCATATAGCACACATCAATATCCTCACCTTGAATGCCATGAGAGAGCAATATCCTCATAATCTACAGCTGATGTATAAGCATATATATAAACTTGTCAGCTAAATCAGGAGTCATTAACATAGCTTCAAAACATAAGATGCTTTTTGTTGATTAGATGTTCTGTTTGGCTCAAAAGTCCTCTGTACCTTAATGGGAGCTTTGTCACTTGTGAGATCTGTCAACAGACGTTCAATGACCACAAAACTAATGCCAAGCTAGTCCAACAGAAAGCATTTACCTGTTTTTTTTTTTTTGTTAGCAGGCACAGACCAGTTCTTCATGGCCTGTATATTTTCTACTTGTGCTCTTACACTCCTTTTCCTATGAGGTATCCATTGTGCCTGAATAATGCCATACCCAAAATGAATGTTCTTCTATCTGCAGTTAAGTCTTCCTGGCTTATGGATGCTAATACTCCCTGCATTTTCCATAATGAGGCTTCCAGTCTTCTGAATGAATAATCATGTCATCCAGGTGTGCTACAGCATAGTATGAAGGAGGTTTTAGTATTTCATTCTTCAGGTTCTCACAGGTGACTGAAGCGCCATGTAGGGCAGATGTCAGTGCTGTGTACCAAAATAAGCTGTTCTGAATTACAAAGGCTGTTTTTTATTTTGTCAAAGGGGAATGTGGTCTTTGCTCGTATACCTTCATGCCTTCAGTTCTTTCTTGTCAAGTATATGTCCTTCTCTAGGTTTTCTATAAGCTCATTGTGTGGATGCATTAACCATCAAACTTTAAAATGTTATTTCATTTCCTAGAGTCATTACAAAATCTAATACTGCCATCAGGTTTAGGAACTGGCTCTATGTGGCTGCTCCAATCACTTTGTGACTCTTTAATCACTCCTAGGTTAAGTACCATTTGAGCTTCTTGAGTACCATTGTTGTGAATCGGTAAGGTATCACCTTACCTTCACTCCAGGTGTTGTCTGCACTGTCTTCTATTAGTTTAGTTCTACCACTATTTTCCAAAAACATTATTTTATTTCTTAAGGAACATTCACTTACTTCCTGCTTTTGTACTCTTGACAGCATTCACTAACTGGTCCTCAGAAAGGGACTGTGTCATCCTGCCTGTATAATTTTCAGCTTCCAATCTGACTAAAATGTTTTTTTTCCATTTATTACCATGTCCACAGTAGATTAGTGTGATAGATTTGTGCTCTGTCTTTCCTGGCTGTCTTATTATAGTCCATTGCATTTATTCCTTTAGTCACCTCAAATGTCACTTGCCAATTAACCAATATGTTCTTGATTAAATTCTCTAAACTGGGCAATTTGTATTATACAGTGACTGCCCATTAACATTCAAAAATTAGCATGCTGATTGATGAGCCCAACCAGTGTGCCCATTGTAAATCTAAGGATGTACCAATGGAAAAAGGTCCAGTCACTTGTATGCCATAAAAAATTGCACTTTTCTTTGAATTAAAAAATAAACTTACAAACCGGAGACTTGAAACCAATGAGAGAGACGGAGCAGACAAACATAAAAGGATAATCAGATATGTTATGCAAAAATAAAGAAACATACCTGATTATCATTTCATTTTCTATGTTCCATCTCTCCTGTACCTTCAGTCTCCTGGTTTTGTTTCTTTAATTAAAAACAAAAACAAACAAAATAGCAATGGAGATCTTCCTTTGTTTCCTATACACAGCACCCGTCACACAGCACCAATGCACTGCGTAAGCGGGGGGATGAAAGTCTCATATGCATGTGGAGTACATCCGAAAAAGCAGTGGGATATCCAAGGAAAGCAGAAGACCACCACAGAGCCATCATACAAAGACATTATTTAGGAAAAGTAAGGAATTTTGTTCTTAAATAATGTCATTGTATAATAGCAATAACTGACTCCATGGTGTGGTATATTGAAGATTTACCTACAGTTGGCTTTGATTAAGCCACACCGACTGTGGGTAAATCATCAATATACCACAGCCACGTCATCATTTATTGCTATATTATAAACTCATTGTTGCATCCACTGACTTTAGTACATGTGCTCCTTTACTATAGACATGACCAGCTGAAATCTATCCTATAAAGTAATGAAGTGTCTATTAAATGTTCAAATGGTGTTTTCTCTTTTTCCCCAGTTACCTCAGCAATGCCAAGCAATCTTCTTAGATGCCTGATGTATAAAGGTTCAAATGTAGTAAATGCATTTGAGACACAGACTGTGTGCAGTAAGTAGTGTAACAACTGGTACCAGTTTTTACAATCTGCAGTGATCATGTTTCTTAGCATGCATTTCAGTGTAGCTCACTGGGTAATAGACTGACATCTATAACTGTTTGACTTACAATCACTGCCATATCTGATACAGTATTGTTGACAAAAATGGCATGCTTTGGTCAGTAAGAATTTCTTTATAGATACCCAGTCTGATGAATAACAATGCTATTTTTCTTTTTTCTTTTTATTTTATGCATTTGTTAAATTAGTAAACCTACCAGACACAATTGTCCATTTTCTAGAACAAACAGAAAGCATGGTGCTATCTCACCTCTGTCCTGGTCATTCCTGAGGTACTCACCTGGTTTTCTAACCCCTGCTTACTTCTCATTTTCATCTCTTTCCTATCTTCCCATGTTCAACCTCTAATCTTGTCCAAAACTAGATAAGAACAACCTCCACATCACCACAAGTAGCTTACAGACACAAGTAACTATTTCTGTACTGATCTGTTGCATAATGGCTCGCATAGAGCATCATTGTTGGTTAGTGATCAACAGAGGATAATGCTAGTTGTCATCCTATGGCATAACAAAGAAAATTCCTACACATGCACTGAGACTTTGTCACTGATCGTGCACCTAAGATGACTGTCAGTGTGTGTCATAAAGCAAATCTGACAGAAATAAAAGTAATATAAGGTGATTACATCTTTACTATCTTTTTCCATGGTTCAAAATATTAATGATGTGAGGAATTTATTCTAGTGCACCTGGTACCGGTACATAAGAGCAAGCAAAATGCAGCATTATCAGAGAAACAGGGTACAGGAGTTCTTCTTATTTACTTTGACCACTGAAAGTGCTTTTGTTCATGCTATAACCTATTTAATTAACTAATGGGTGACAAATATCAACAGATTCTTCAGAATGTCTTTTGAGAACTTAGATATGTTTTAATAATGTCACTGTTTGTGGGCTTCTGTCTGTCTACATACATTCTTGTATGAATATGAGTTAAATAGGATTTCGCAATCCTGTTCTTTGTTTATGGTACTCATAACAAGTTCTGGCGATGTGCAAGCATCGGTCATAGGTATTTTGACTGTCATTGTCTAATTTTGCACAAACAAAAGGTGTCATGCTCATCAACTCTCTGCACCCCCACAAGCTAACTGTAAGATATCAAGTTTTGCAGCTACTGCAATTTCAGGTAAACCTTGGCTGCTGCTACCCATTGCTATATTAACGTGTCAAGCCCATTAACACTCTGCACTCCACAAGCCTCCCAACTGTGTGATATCTAGTTTTGCGGCTACTGCAATTTCAGCTACACCTTGTCTGCTCCTACCCATTGCTATATTAATGTGTCAAGCCGGTTAACACTTTGCACCCTGCAAGCCTCTCGACTGTGTGATATCAAGTTTTCTGGTTCTGCAATTTCAGCTAAACCTTGGCTGCTCCTACCCATTGCTATGTTAATGTGTCAACCACATTAATACTCTGCACCATGCAACCTCCTGATTGTGCAATATCAAGTTTTACAGCTACTGCAATTTCAGATAAATCTTGACTACTCCTATCCATTGCTATATTAATGTGTCTGCAGTTTTAACTAAGTTTTGCAAAATTTGTGTTTCCTATGGTCACCTACTGCGGGTCTGTATTATATGCTTGAAGGTCTAAAACTTTGACTCTCATATGATCGACACCATATGAGTAGTGAAGTGTTAAAACTTTGAAAACTAAAAAAACTAAAAGGAAAAAAAAAAAAAAACCCTTACGTGAATGCTCCATGTGGGCAGCTGCGGACCCCACACCCCCCATTACCTAAATATACCAACTCAAAGATCACACTACATTGATGTAAAGGGAAATATTCTCTACGGTGATATCCACTGAAACTTGGGAGCTTCCAAAAGTTCACTCATAAGGTGTCGACCATATGAGGCTCAAACTTTTTTTTTTTTTTTTTTTTTTTTTTTTTTCAAAACAGGTTTATTGTTTTAACATATAAGAGAAATATCATAACAATTTTATACAAGTAATTAAAAATAGGTATTATTACAATATTCAACAAAACAACTAAAGTATTTACAAAGACATCCACTACAATCAGATCAATTAATTAAACTAAAATACCATGCTATTGAAATTAAAATTTTTTTAACAAATTTTGTAAATTATCCCATACAATAAAATAAGATGTTTTTCTATTTGTTCTAGTCCTAATTGTTTTTATTTCCATATGGCACACTATAGTCATAACATTTTTAAATTCATTGAACGAAGGAGGTGTATCTGAAATCCAATTTCTAGTTATTATTTTCCTAGCCACTGCTAGAATAGACCATAACAAGGGAAGCTTAACCTTTTTAACACTTTGAGGTACAGGTGTGTTGAATAATATAAGAGATTTAGAAATAATGAAATTATCTGTAAAAAGAACCTGCAAAAATTCATTAATTGACTTCCAGTATTCTTTCAATTTTATACAGTCATAAAACATATGAGCCCAGTCAGCATTAATTTCTACATTACATCTCTTACATAGATTATCTTTATTATTTATTTTATTCATCATCAAAGGTGTATAAAAGATCTATGTAAAAATTTCCATGTATAAAGTCTCCAGACAATGGAAGACGTAGTTCTATAAGCAGATTCAATATATATTGTTTATCTTGTTGATTTGGTGGGTCCCCATTAATAGAAGTGAAATAATTCCAGTATGAATCTACACTGTAAAAAGTTTCTTGTCTGATAACTTTATGTATGTATGAAAGTTTACCTTTATCAGAAACTTTATGTTGTAAATTTAATATCAAGTAATCAATCAGTGTTGGAATAGATTCTTTAACAGTTATAGACATTAAATCTATTTTATTAATGAGATGTTGCCTAAAGGTCTGAACCTCCAACCAGCAAGTTTCTCTTAGATCAAATTCTTGTTTTAAGAAATCTAGATTTTTAACTTTATTATCAGATATCAACTGATACCAGTACTTTAGATCATTATCTATAGCTAAATGAGTTCCTTCAGAAGTAGATGACAAAAGCATACCCTGAGTATACATTATAGGAAATACAATAAAATTCCATTCCCTATACTTAGGGTGCATGAATATAAAGTTACGATAACTAATAATAATATTTAATGGGTAACAGACCATATGTTTAGGTGTAATAGGTGAAGTACAAAGTTCCTTTAGTAACCATAACATGGAGTTATTTACAATCATATTTTTATGTGTTAAGGAGATTTTCATGAAGTGTATACTAATTAGCTCCCAATAATCTTTCCATTTTGTGACATATGACTGATCTATTAATAAAGTAATAACTTTTTACAATAGAGGCTCGAACTTTTGAATGTTCGCGATTTCTAATGGAACCCACCTGCTGCATATTATCAAGATCTTCTGTCATCCCCTACCCCTTCCCACACTGCTCTAGTATTCTAGTATCATCCTGTCTCTTAATATTTTCTTTTATATTTACTACCATATGTTTTTAGCTGTAACAGATAGTTAGTTTGGACTCCTATTCTTTATTTGCCTTTAGCTCTCTGCAGTTCCCCCTAGTTGTACCCTTAAGCCTTTTTTGTATTATCTCCACCATGTCTAGTCTTCTGATTACATAGGTGCTACCTTGACACTTTTAACTCTTTCGGTTATTTACTAACATTTATCTCTTTCTGACTGCATAGAAATCTATTTGGTCCACTATGTCGGCATTTTTCTTTAGTTCAAGCACTCTACCATCTAATTTACTATCATCTCTCTTTCCATTTTATGCTTGTTTTAGTTAAAGGTTTTACACCCTATATTCTGCTTTGAACAGCTTAATTTCCCACTTAATCAGCCTAGTATGAGAACCTACATGCCAGCATAACAAGAGGATTTAGTAGCTTACTGATTGTTCCTGACAGTTGCCTTAATTAGAGTCCAGGTCCTGCCCCACTCTGTTCGCCTGAGCATCCTCTACCCTTCCGACCCCAATACTCCTAAACTTAAATCCCATAACTCCACCCAGATTTTCAAATTAGCCAATCATATCCAAGAGACAATTCACTCTCTCTTTCTATTGGCAATTCAAACTACTTTCCAAATGGATCCATCCAGCTCAGATGTACTATTCCTATCTCATGCTACACTACTTATATTTCTACTACTACATCATTCTTCACTTAACTCAACGTTATTTATTACTAAGCCTACATCTGTAGCCATCGTTCTATCAACTACATATGAACACTATTCAGAAATATCACCCAGTACCTTATCAATTAACCCACTACTCTTCTTCAAAGTGCTAATTCTCTATACAAAAAAAATTATATTCCTTAATTCAACCCTCTCCTCCTTCTCAACACTATTAGCTCAATCCAGCTATAATATTTATTTCTTCATTCTACACTATTTTCAATACCACCCCTCTGTGGTGATGTTCATCCCAATCCAGGACCCACATCCACCACCCTTCCAATACAATCCAACTCCAGTAATTCTTGTAAACCACCACACATTGCAACCTTAAACTTATAAAGCATTCACAACAAAACTACTGACCTTCATGTCTGGGTAGTTTTTAATAAACCTGATATCATTGCTGCCACCAAGACCTGGGTAAAGCAAAATAAAAAGGATTCAGAATTCCTCCCTCCTGGCTATGATGCAATATGAACTGATAGACCTCACAAAAAAGGAGATGGTATTGCACTCCTTTTCCCTAATATCTGCAATATATCCCAATATAAAGATAGCACCCCACAATTCTACAATGCTGAAATACTGGTCTCCATCCTAAAAATAAATAAATATATATATATATATATATATATATATATATATATATATATATATATATATATATATATATATATATATATCATAGTCCTTTACATTCCCCTTGGTAAAAATATACTAATACTGGAAGAAATTATATCTTGGGTCTATAGCACTATTAAAAATGAAACCATAATTCTGGGTGATGTAAATATCAACTGGTTAACTTTTGTTCTAAAATTCCAACCTTAAATATTAATCTGTTTCATTTCACTCAACTTATCAGCTCTCCAACTAGATTTAATAATGGCACCAAGAAATGTTCCATCTTAGACTGGATACTAGTTTCTGACTCTGCTAAAATCTCCTCAGCCAGTACTCTCTCTAATGCTATAGGTGATCACCTTTCAGCTTTTGTTCATCTAACAGCATCCTCCTGCCATAAACAGCATCATTACAAACATATTAGGAATTTTACAAATTTTAACCCACAGATATTCAACAACACTCTGAAAAGTATGAATTGGAATAACTTAAAATGTCTACCTCTAGATGACACACTAGAGTACTTTAACACTACCTTTTAAAAACATTACACAGTCTTGCACCCTCAGAGTAAAAAGGGTGAACACTAGCCATGCTCCCTGGTTAACCAAACCAACTTAAAGAACTAATGTTAACCAGGGATAAAACATAGAAATAGTAGCAAAAACATAAAAAACATTAGACCTGTTGAAATTTAAATAATTCCATATCCAAGTGAAAAGACTTGCATTAAAAGATAAAAAGATTATTATTAAAACTTCAAACAAATCATCAGAACAATCACAAAAGATTTTGATCATCCATAAGAAGACTTCTAAACCCTGGCACAAAAAACAACCCATGTCCATATCCAGACAAAACTCTTGAACAAGTAGGCATTCTCTTCAACTCACACTTCATAAAGTCTATAGCTAATATCACTGCTAACTTTTCACAATACCAGTCTACTACAAATTATACAGGTTTAGCTATATTATCCCATCTCTCCCAGTTCCTTTCCTCTTCTACCTCACTTTTAGATAAATCAACAGTAAATGCTTCACCCAAATTCTCACTAACTACGGTTCTAAACTTCTACTATAAAAAGGTTACTTCTCAAACTTAAACCCAACTCTAATGCAGCAGACAAGCTACCCACTGAATATCTAAAACTTGCTGCAGAACCATTGCCTACTCTGTTAGTATACTCATTAACAGATCCATTCTAGAATATTATGTCCCAAAGCTATGGAAAACAGTTTTTATTCTATCCCTACACAAAGGTGCCAACTTAACCAATATCTCTAACTTCCATCCCATAGCCATTTTATCTCCCATCTCTAAACTCCTTGAAAAATGCATATACATGCAACTTCTGCACTTCCTGCTCAATAACCAAATCCTATCTCCAACTCAACTACTTGGGCAGGGAAACAAAGCACTGGTTGGACAGAGAGAGAGTGTTGGAGGACTTGGCTTGGAATCATGGATAAGGATTCAACTCTATATCTGTACCAGTGGGGGATCTTACTGGGGATCTGGAGGAAGAGGAAGAGGAAGAAACCAGTCCCGGACTGACTGTGTCTTTATGTGCTCTTAAGGGAAATTGCAATTGATGCAGAGAGCTGCTTCTGGAAATACTGTGTGTGTACATGTCATCCTCCCAGTGCACATCCTCAACTGTTGCCAGTGTTGAGGATTGAGGCTCCTTATTACTCGTTCAGTGGTGGGGTGTCACACAAGTATTTTTTTTTCTCATTACAGACAGGACACCAGATCTTTGAAAGTATATCCAAACAATCTCTTGTTACTTTACTTGGGTTGCAGTAAGGAACCAGTGATCCCATTTTCAGAGACATTATTTTGGGTATTATATTATAGCTTTCAGTATACACTACCTTTAGAAGATATGCATGTTTGTTTTCTTATGGTTGCAAGGTAGTGGCTTAACAAGTTTCATAAATATATATATATATATATACATATATATATATATATATATATATATATATATATATAAAATGAGTAAAGATTTGGCAAATGATCAATATTAAGTTTATTGCTTATGAGCTTATGAGGTTGGGAGGGTGGCCTAATAGTTAAGGTGTTTGCCTTGCAAACACAAGGTGCAGGGTTTGAGTCTCACAAGGGATAATTGGCTAGGCTTAAAATGGCTCACAAGGGCAGTTAGCTTAGTACTAATCTATGAACCTATGAACAGATCATATGCTTAGTGTTGTTAACTTATTGATGTGCACTAGAAAAGTGTGTGTGTGTTTCTCTATATGTGTGCGCCCGTATTTGTGTGTATATATATATATATATATATATTTTTTTTTTATATAAAATACACACACATATATACAGACACATACACACATACTAATATATTTATATGAATGCATACATATATATGCACATATAGATGCACACACACACATTAAATATATATTTTTATATATATATATATATATATATATATATATATATATATATATATATATATATATATATATATATATATATATATATATATATATATATATATATATATATATCTATATGGGTTGCATACACTATCCCCTTACTGTGTCTCATGCCCTAACCCTAAGGTCCGTGATGACTGCAGCGCAGTGAAGGACATAGCAATGTCCTCCACTATGGTGCGATACTCACGAACCTTAGGGTTAGAGCATGGAATAGGTTAAGGGGATAGCTTTACTAACTATCCCCGTACCCTAACCCGTGCCCTAACCCTAAGGTCCGTGACTATCGCACCATAGTGGAGGACATAGTTTGTTTTTTATGTCCTCCACTGTGCTGCGGTGTTTTCGGTGAAGTGCACTTACACAAAAGTTCACTTTCGTTAAAGTGAACTTGCGCAGAAGTGAAGCTTCCTATTACAAGTTCAAAGTAGTGAACTTTCGTTCTTGTAATAGGAATCCATATATATATATATATATATATATATATATATATATATATCTATATAGATAGAGAGAGTGAGAGAGACACACACACACACAAATCACATGTACATATATCTATCTATATATGCATATATCTATATCTATCTATACATATATATATATATGTGTGTGTGTGTGTGTGTGTGTGTGTGTGTGTGTGTGTGTGTGTGTGTGTGTAAGATACATATATATATATATGTATATATACATATATAAAAGTATATATATATATATATATATATATATATATATATATATATATATACATATAAAAGTATATATATATATATATATATATATATATATATATACATATATAAAAGTATGTATATATATATATCTATATACATATATGTATATATATATATATATATATAGGTTCAAAGGATGATAGGTTGATACTAGACTATTGGCCCAGAGGCCCTTATAAGCCTAGTCAAGAATTTCAGCCATGTTCCTACAAAGTCAGCACCTTTTTCTTGGTTTTCATTCGGAAAGTTGTTGCAATCACAAGTTGTATATTATATTATATTATATTATATTATATTATATTATATTATATTATATTATTTTAGTGGGGTGTAGGCAGAGGAAACAAGGACAAGGTCAAACATGGTATTTGTTTACTGACGTCTGACTACTGGGAAAGTTTAACTGAGTAAGTGTCCATTTTTTATTGGAGGGTCAGGGAGAAAAGTTCCACAGTATTTCATACACTTTTTGGAAACAATTTTAAAAGCCTCAAAAATGAAACAAAACATCTACAGTTTAAATAATTATACCAAATTGGACATAATGTGACACAATTATGTAAAACAAAGACAACTTATATAACAATAATTTAATTATTAGAGAAATTTTAGACAGTTTTTAGACGTTAAAGGTAAACTGGTGTAATACAAACAAGAATTGCAATATGAAGTTAGGGAAATAATAATTCATTATGTATCTAGATAAAGTTAGGAAGTAAGTGAAATGGAGGACTAAGGAGGTGTAAGTTATGACTAGGAACTTGTTCATATTTAGGAATATTGTTATCCTGAAGTTGAGTAAAAACAGAGACAGATTTTGGCTAAGAACTATTTCACAATGGTTTCGAAGGGCTGGAGGGAGGGTATTGACCTGACGGATATAGGTAAGGAGTCGCATGCCTTAACAACATGGTATGAACATAGACCATGCCCTGCAGATTTGATAGGGTTGTGGACAGAAAGGTTTTTCCTCACTGAATCATAATGATGGAGTACGAACATAGTTGTATAGAATGGTATTTAGTGCTAGACAAGCTGAAGATAACTAGCTAATGGATGCAAGAAACTCTGTATATGTTAGTTGATGGGTTACTTCTAACCAATTTAAGCATTCAGTGCTATACAGCAGTGGGTTATGAAAGGGGCATTTGCTGCAAATATAGCCACTTTATTATAGCATTGCTAAAATTATGCTGGGTGTGCTTCCTGGAAGTTAGTAAGAATGGGTGCTCCTTAAACTAATGAGGGGAGATTCTAAGCAGTGGTGACTTTAGTTGTGTTGGTGATAACGTTTTTGGATCTCTAAAGCATTCCACATTTTGGGTGAGTTTTTTATGCATTTTATATGTGCATGTCAAATGTAAGATTATAGGTTTGGGGGTAAGGTGCTCTTTTAGGCCACTTTATCCAGCTAATTTCCCTTTTTGTGTTTGAAACAACCCATCCCACTTGCTTGCAGATTGGCCTTACCTGTGTTATGGTTGAAAATTACGTAGTAGCCCTAATGAGAATAACTGGGATCATACCATAGATAATTTGAGTGTACCCATGCCTATGATAAAGCATTTATGAGCTGCAACTGCCCATTTATAGTGCATGGTGAACTTCTGGGGTCAATTTCTTTTTCCCATCCATATATCTAAGTTGCACTTGAAAATGAATGGGGTGAACTTTGTTTTATGTTGACTTACTGATGTGCAATAATTCCATCAGTAATAGGTTAGATGATGCCTTTTATGCCAGACACGGGTCACGTCTTCTGAGTCTTTAGGATACCAAGTACAGTGACTGGGATTTCAGTCGGTCCATGTAGGACCTGTTGTTTAGGCCTTGTATTCTTTTAGTAAGTTATCTTTGCGGGAGCTCCAGTTGTTGCATGTGTTTGAACAGATGCATGCAAAAGGGGGCATTATCTGCAATGATTGGCCCAATGAAGGCTCAGTAAAGGGGGTCAATGACATCCCTAGATGTAGACACAATCCCTTTGTTTATAATCTGTGCAATATAAGATGAATTTCTTACAACAACAGGCACATCTTGGTAAAAAGTTAAGTCACTGTCCAGATAAGTTCTCAAATCCTGAACACCTGGGTCAAGTCTTAGGGGGTTATTGTCAGAGTGGTAGTTCCCAGGGCTAGATGACTTCCCAAAAGATACAGTAATGCATTTTTTGGTATTTAGTTTTAGACCATGATTTTGACGCCAGTTATTTATTTGAGACAAACCTCCCTGCAGGATGGCCAAGTCATTTAAGGATTCAGTGACTGCTGCTAGCTTACAGTCGTCTGCAGACTTGGTCATCATCGTGCACTTTTATCATTTCTGTTAGTATTATCATTATTATTATTATTATTATTATTATTATTATTATTATCATTATTATTATTATTATTATCATCATTATTATTATTATCATTATTATTATTATTATCATTATTATTATTCAGTATTAGTTATACTCAGCTACTATCATCCCTCATTATTTGATATTAGTAGGGACTTCACATGGAGTATTATTACGTGAGAGGAAACAGTAGTATCTTGTCTGGGGAGTTGAGCATGAATAGTGGGTTACAAAGCCATGTTTCCGTGTCTGTTACAGCTTCCTGAGTAATTTTTTGGAGATGTGCCAAGTTATCTGATACGTGTACAAGTGTGGAGTCATCAGTGTATTGTATTAGGGAAGCCTACTATGTGGCTCAGTGGGGTCTATATTATAACATCGAAGTCTCAAAACTTCAAATCTTATAACATCGAACCCAAAACCATGAAATCTGAAAACCCTGAAGACTGAAAACAGCGATTTTTTTTCCTGGGAAAATAATCACTGATCCAGTACATAACACGAAACACACAAACACTACAAACTGTTTCACCCTCCCCGATATGGTGGGCTGTGCCCCCCCACACACCTCTACTTAAATATACCAACTCAGAGATCACACCACAGTGGAGGAAATAGCAAAGCCGCAGAAATGGCCAACTGAATTCTTTCCCTGGGAAAGAATTCAATGTACCGCGGCTTCAATATTGTCAGTCTTCGAGGTTTCCAGTTCGATGTTATAACATTCGAAGTTTTGAGACTTTGATGTTATACTACAGACCTGCTCAGTGGAGGGTGCTGTTGTGTTAAAGAAGATGAGACCGATGATAGAGCCTTGTGGTACACCAGTGGTGACTGGGAGGTATGAAGTGAGGATGGATTGCCATTTTACCGACTGATACCTATTGGATAGGTAGCTTTTGAACCAGAGAAGGGTGCTCTGCAATAGACCTAATGTGGACATTTGAGTAGAAGTTTGCTGTGACAAATTGTGTTGAAGACTTTCAACAAGTATAGAAATAAGGAGGAGACTACTTTGTCATTATCTCTTACTTTATTAACAGTATCTATAAGGGTTAGTAGAGCAGTGTTAGTACTATGTAAAATATGCAAGCCATGTTTTCGAAATATTTCAGAAATGGTGGGTTTAACATGATGGTTAAAGTCTTCACCTCATAAACACAGTGTACACAGTTTGATTCTGACTTCAGGACAATTAGCCTGCTATTCTCCCATGAACCGAAGATCACATAAGTCTAAGGTTTGTGATGTCTGTTAAATTTCCTACATCGTGTAGAGAGATAATATGTGATTGTTTCCAAAGAAGGGAAACAAGGGATTCCTAGATTGTCCTATTTCTAAGGATTGACACAAGATGGGCAATGCTATTGGCTGCTATTTTAACGTACTCACTTGGAAGGTCATCAGCTAAAGATTAACATGGTTTGAATTTTAGTTGTTTATATAGAATGAATTATTTTGCAGGTTTGAGTGACAAGTTCTTGGGAGAGGGGTTAGGGGTAACTTTTTCACCAGGATGCAAGATTTCTTTAATAGATGACTGGAATCTTTTTTGGGTTGTGTTAGCTATTGTTCTGAGTGTTGTTCTAGAATAGTTCTTTGCCTTCATTGTTTTGCTTTTTATTACAGAAGTGGAACATTCTAAAGTTTGAAATATTGTGATGTTCTGTATTTCTACAATTCTTTCTGCATTTCATCTTTATCTTGCATTACCATTCTACTGTTTTTGTATAGCCAAATTGTATTACTTGTTTTTACTGTCTTCCTTCTAGGAGTTGTAAGGCTATTTAGAAAGCTGCATTGAATTCATTTAAAGCATCAGGTAAGGGTAGGTTTTTTTCGATATTCCAGTTAAAAGATATTAGGGTAGTAATGCATATGTCTGGGTTAAAGTTAGACAGATTGCATGTTGTTTTATAAACATGCAATTTAAATGGATGCATCAGATGTATGGTTCAATTTCTTCAAATCCTTTGGGTTTCTAATACCATTATGGGAATGGACCCCATTCCTAAGTCAGCGTATGGTTAAAGTTCATGAAATTATATTGCTTTAATCTTTGTTATCAAAAAGTGTTCTTTGTAGCACCTACAATGGGCTCAGAATTGATTCCTGCAATTCATATGGAATTACATTTATGGGTAATATATCTAAAAAATAACTCTATTTTTTTTTGGCCCGTTGCTCCTACTAGTACTATTGGAAGTGTCTGGGCATTTTTCCTCCACATTGTTTTTGTTTATATGGTATGGTGTTTATGTGGTAGTTCGCGGGTACTCTGTTTTTTCCATAGGGGATTACTACGGATTTTTTTAGCATTTAGCCTGAGACCATGGCTTTGACACCATGCATCAGTCTCATTTGGGCCCTTCTGGAAGATATCCATGTCAGCCGGAGGCTCTATTATACCACCCAGTCTGCAGTCGTCCGCAAACTTGGTCAGCCACAGCCCTTCAGTGCTTGCCTGTACTTCTGAGAAGTATATGCCAAACAGGATGGGCCGCAGGACATAGCCCTGAGACACACCGCTCGTTACTGGTCTGGATTCGGACATAGATCCCGCTACTCTTACTTTGTGGGATCTGTCTGAGAGCCAGCCTGCGATCCATCTTGTGATGTAAGGGTTTATGTCCAGGTTGGTGAGTTTATCAATAATATCAGAATGGGGAATGGTGTCAAATGCTTTAGCAAGGTCAAGGTAAGCCGTGTGTACCTCCTTTCCCTTATCTATAGCCTAAGTAACTGTCTCAAAGAAGTCCACCAGGTTCAGGAGGCATGATTTGCCCTTGACAAAGCCAAACTGTGTGGGGTCAAGTGTTTGGAGGTTCTCAATCTCTCCATTTATGAGTTCCATAATGATTCGCTCTATTGCCTTACAGATCAGACTGGTCAGGCTTATTGGTCGGTAGTTCCCAGGGTTGGTTGTGGGCCCACCCTTGTGCAGCAGAACCACCATTGCTGTGTGCCATTCTATGGGCACATATCCTGTCGAGAGGCTGAGACTGAACAGGGTATTCAGATGTGGGGTTAATTCATTTTGGAGCTCGCGTATGACACAGCCTGGGATGCCATCTGGTCCCATGGAGACAGTGTTTTAGCTTTAGATAGAGCCTTAGTAACCAACGTATCAGTAATAATTGGGGTCACCAGTGGCGGCTGGTGGCTTCAAATTAAAGGAGGGCTGCAGGAGACAGCTGAATGGGTGGGGCCAATGGGACAGGGTGTGGCCAACTAGAAAGGGGTGGAGCTATGCTCAAAACCACAACAACTGGAACTTTAATTAAATACGCTGCCCTGGGTGCCAAACAGTCATTACAAGAGTCCAATCAAGACAAAATGAAGTGTAGAATAAAAAAAATATTTCAATGCATTGGCTACATGACAACTTACTTAATGTCCAAATGGAAACAGGTTGTGAGGCATGAAAAAATAAATTATTTTTTAAATATATTACTGGAATGCCAGTCAAAATCAAGTATAAAAAAACAAGCAGCACTCAACTCAAACCACTACTCCTTGCACTACAGTTCTAATTATAATTTATATTCAGCTTTATAAAATTATCAAGTAACATGCTAAAAGTAGCAATCTCTGTGATACCCCCACTTGTAAAAATGTTTCTTATCCAAAAGACCTGCTGCCTGACACAACTGTCTACTTGTTTCATGGGGAAGACATGATCAAAGTAAAAAATGAACAGCAAACAAGAAACAAGCTCAAGATAAATTGCTTAACGGATTCCTGCACAAGTTATGGACCACACATGATAGACTGGCATTCTGTTTAGTTTACGGGTAAAGCCTGCAAAGAT
This sequence comes from Protopterus annectens, assembly GCF_019279795.1. Classification (NCBI taxonomy): domain Eukaryota; kingdom Metazoa; phylum Chordata; order Ceratodontiformes; family Protopteridae; genus Protopterus; species Protopterus annectens. The sequence continues at coordinate 1,713,799,106 of NC_056732.1, forward strand.
GACTGCAAGTCTCCAACAAAAGATGACTGCAAGTCTCCAACAAATGTAATGAGCTTCTGAAAATACTGTAATCCTGTCCTTTTATTACAAATATGCATTTCAATACCCAAGGCTTATACATTATCCAGTTATGTAAATATTCTCTGAATGGCAACAACGAAAAGGCTTTCAATGCTGGCAATTCTTTAACAGTATGCTTATTAAACCTTACTTGCAACTTACAATCTCCGACAAGCTTACCTGATGGTCATTAAATCATTGCTACTTAAACAGAGCAACAGGGCACTGTGACAACATGCATTTCCTGAATAATAGGAAGCATAAATTAACAGTATAAAAATATGACAGAAAATCAGAACATTCTGCAAAATCAAGGACAAATGAAAAGCCACTGTCGTACTTGTGGTCTACCTTGGATGGGGGAATACTCTGCACACTTACACTGCATAACTGCTCCTTGCCTTCCTTGGACACATCCAGAGCCACTACAATGGGGAGTGGGGTGCAACAACTATGTCACAATTTGAAATGTCTCTGGTTGACGGTGATGGCTCTGACACTCATAACTCTCAAATTCAGAGCAAGAAATCTGGACAAAGCCATACATAGAACTAGAAGTGGGACACAGGCCCAAAAATAAGGGCAATTTTTAAATATTGCTCTTATTAACATAGATAATAGAACAGTAGTAGGTCTTGCATTAGTACAAATTTTCTGAAGGGTATGAAATCTGAAACTCAAATGTCTGCCATTATTTTCTAACTTCAGTCTTTAATGACTTGCCAATAATTTGCCAGAAAAACATAATTTTATGAAAAACAGACCAAAAATGTGATGCAAAAATATAAAGTTGCCACACAATACAGCTGGGAACCTGTCAAAAAAGGGACACCTTTTTAATATTAACACTGTTAACTTGAGCAGCTAACAAAATAAGAGCATCTACATGCATTTCTGAAATAAAAGTAATCTATAACTCTGATCATTACAGAATATATAATTGTAAACCCTCCACGTTTTCTTCCAAAATTGCCATTTTGAGGAGGGATTATTAGGGGAGAGCAACATTTTGAGCCAAAATTGGGGACAATTGAGAGGTTTGGATATTCCTAATTCTACAAAGCAATTTGCACATACCTCTCAACCTCTTAATGCAGGAAATCTGGACAAGGCCAAATATATTGGGGGAACATACAGACACTACTACAAATTGCTCTTGTATAAACCTAAGACAGTTGATAGAATAACAGGTCTTGCATTAGCATACATTTTTCTGAAGGTTATGACGTCTGAAACTCAATGCCTGTCATTTAGTGACTTCATTCCTAAATAATTTGCTAGAAAACCACAAATTTTATGAGGAACAAAGCAAAAATAAGAAGCAAATATCTATTAATTCTGCAAAAATATGGACAAGTGAGAGGTATAGTTCAACCGGGGCTGTCTGAGTTTGCTACCCTTCCCCCCCCTCACAAAATCATGGTCGAATGGAACCTCCCCCCTACAGCCATTCCAATGTCCCATTCCTTGGTTATTTTGCCCCATTTACCATAAACACTGTAATGTGCATACTGCTTTACTTCTGTAATGATTTAGATTTCATTTGAAAGTTTTATTTTGCATTTTACAACACAAACCCTAATAGATATCTGTTAAACAAAGCAATGCAGTCTCATAATGGAAATAGACTTAGCATTAAAACTTCTCTGCCCTTGAAACTCACATGCATTGAAACAGCATTGAAACCCACATTCAAAGAAAATACATTTTGCCAGTGGCAGATAAAGATTAACTTTGGGCTGTTTCCAAAATCATAGGCCCCTTAAACATGAAACATACACATGCTCTTTGATACACCTTCTTGACTGTATTACATTATATTCCTTGTACAATACAGTACAGTTGTTAGAGGGCATTTTAAACGTATTGTTTTGAACATTTTTCCAGTAAACAATGAAACAAAATGCATGCACCAATGACAAAACAACCCATTTCAGAACATTTCCATCATAAAAATTCTACTCAACCTGCTATAGTCCACCAGTATCAGTAAATATGCACAATCACTGAAGTAGTAAAATCCACATTAAAGAAATCTGTAACTAATAAAGAGGTTGCTGCTAGCAAACAACTTTATATGTCATTGTTTCATCTACAAATAAAGTGTCTGTTGCCCTTGAAGAATAATTTGCCTATGTTGCATGCATTAAAAAAAATGATAAGCTAGTAATACCGCAATAGGGAATGGATGGCAAACTGATAACAGGTTCATAGTTACTAGGTATCTTTGCCAAAAAGGACTGCAGCATACACCCCCTTTACAACACAGTACAGTATCAGCAATGCATCTACCTACTGTGGAGTAGAACCCACAGCCTTCTGCATGAAAAGCAAGTACACTACCTGTTGTGCTATTAACAATGCAAGCAGACTTAACATAAGCAGCACTAAACTTTTGTTCCCCTGCAGCTCTCAGCTCCTTCTAAAATCTACTCAACACTCAGCTGTATCTCTGAACTTTGCAGCACAAGAAATCTGGAAAATGTCAAAATTTATTGGGGGGGACAAAAGAACAAACACCAGGGACATATTTTAAACATTGCTTGTATAATGTTGCAAAGTTGCTAGAATAAAATGCTGTGTTACCACCATAGATTTCACTGCTACGTCTTGAACCCAGGGGACCCTGTGCAAAACAGTCAGAGAAACATACCACCATGCCAAATCAGCTGAAACAGAGGAAGACAAACTTAAATGGCTACCATTTAGTGAATTCAGTTCTCACCATAGCTGTCAACCTCTTAGCAAAAAACACCTGAAAAAAGCCAATAATGTGGGAATACATCTGCCAAACATATTCAGTGAATTCAGTTCTCACCATAGCTCTCAACCTCTTAGCAAAAAACATGTGGACAAAGCCAGTAATGGGGGGAATACAGCCCCCAAACATTCAGTGAATTCAGTTCTCACCATAGCTCTCAACCTTGGCACAAAATACCTGGACGAGGCCAATAATGGGGCAATACAGTCCCAAAAATATGGGCAAATTTCAAATATCCATGTTATAAACTTAGGCAATTGCTAGAATAAAAGGTTGTTTTACCATGTACTTTCTGAAGAATATGAAGTTTGAAATTCAAATGCCTGTTATTTTTAAACATTTGTTAACCAGGAAACTAGTCTGACTTGGAACAAAACAAAGCCATTTTTCACCAGAGCAGGGAGAAACACTCCAGAAACATCTTTGTAAGGGATGGGAGGACATGCAGATTCCAAAAAGAAGGCACCCCAGCCAAGAATCAAACCAGAGAACCTGTAGCTGTGAGGCAACAATGCTACCAGTGCACCACTGCACTACAAACCTTTGCAAGGAAAACTGAAGATACAGAAACCACAGATTTTATGAGGAACAGAACAAATATGAGGCAAAAATCTGCATTTTTTTACAAATAGTGGTGGGTAGGGAATTCAGGTCCTTGCCACCTGCATCCAAGGTACAGGGTTCAAGCCTGAGTATCTCTACCCACCACTATGTATTAACAGGGGCATTACACACAAACACTCACACACCTCCTGATTGAAGCAGCAAAACTCCATTGTCCAGAATGTGCTTGACCAACTTCAACGCTTCCATGCAAGCCACTCCACCATTGTCTGGAAACTCGTGCTCAACTTCAATGCTTCAAAGTCAACTTACCTGTCTCCTGATTGGTCCTGAGATCCCTGTGAGAGCTTCGATTTGTCCTGTCTGTGGATCAAGCAGTCCAGAGCTCCTCTGTTCTGTGTGGTCATCTACCGCACAGATTCATGGGCATCTGCAGGGCAGAAAATACCTTCCCTGTATCTGGACTGCTGACTCAGGCAGTCAGAGTTTGCACAGATTCCTGGGAATCTGTGAAGTCCAGTACTCGTAAAATTTTTTTTTTTTTTCATTTTATGTTTCACAATTTTTATTTCATTTGTTTCTAGGTGGGAGGGCTGCAGTCCTCCAGTCCGATAGCATGAGCCTCCCCTGGGGGTTACACAATTCCCTGGAATAGTAATAGGCCCTTTAGGTGGTAAGGGGGGGGGGATTTGCACTGAACCTGTCAGCCAAGATGTTGACAATGTCAGTGGGGTCAGTGTATTTTGTTCCATTTTGTACTAGCTCAGAACAGACCTGAGCATTGCCATTTAGGTTTTTGATGTAACCATAGAAGGCCTTATGGTTATCCTTGGCATCCTTGGCAACTTTCTTTTCGAAACTGACTTTAGTTGACTTGATGAGGGCGCTCAATTTCTTACTAATGCTGATCAGGGATGATTTTTCTTCTTGAGATTTGGCCTTTTTTTGTATAAGTCTCCTCCTTTTATTGTATAGTTTGCTTATGGCCGAGGACCACCAGACTGGTTTCTTCTTGCTTGAGGAAGGAGTCTTGGTTTTATTTGGGATAGCACAGTCCATGCAATAATGAAGATGTATATAAAGTGCCTTGGTGTAGGATTCTGCATCCTGGATATCATTATCCTTCTGCAAGGGAATAGTGAAGCTTTCCACTTCTGACGCAAGTAGTTTGAAGTTTGCTTTGGAAAGGTTTTTTATGATGGTTTCTTTGACTGGGGGAGGTGGAGGGGTGAGGATGGCCAGGGTTATCAGTTTGTGGTCTGATCTGACCAGAGAGGGAGTGATAACAGGTGTGGTACAATGGGCGCCCATATTTGTGATGACTAAATCCAATATGTTGTCCCGTCTAGTGGGAGAACATACCAGTTGTTCAAGGGCATTTGAATTTATAAATTCTATGAATGGCTGGGCATAGTTAGAACTTTGGCAGTTCACCCAGTCTATACCAGGGTAGTTGAAATCACCCAAAATTATGGTGTTGGGTAGGACCTTTATATTTTCCAATGCCTCAAGGAATGCTGAGTGAGCATCTTGGGACATGGTGGGCAATCTATAATAGGCTATGACTTGAAATGTGGTTTTGCCTGCTGATAGTTGCGCATGGATGATCTCTGGGGCATCATGCTGCTCCACTAACCTGGAGATGTGGGTATCCTTGATGAATATGGATACACCTCCACCCTTTGTACTGCGATCCGGTAACTGAGGCCAGAAGCTATGATATGAATTGTAACCTGGTAGTGTTGGGGTACTCTCTAGAGCCTTGAACCAGGTTTCCGTCACTACACAAACATCGATTTTCTCCATACTGAGGAGTGCCTCGACTGCATATATTTTGAGGTTGAGACTTCTGGAGTTGAGTAGCATTACCCTTAGTTTTTGGTTACCTGTGCCGGTTATGGTGGTTGGTTTGTCCTTTGAGCCTTGCCTAAAAAAGGCACTATGGGGACGGCAAGAGCCTTGGCCAGTATTTGAAAGCTTAGGGGTAACAGGTGAAAACCATCTCTGGCGAAACAGCGAGGCTTGTCTATCATGTCATCCCAGGCAGACAGACACTGGATCCCCTTAGAATGACACCAGAAGCTTAGCCAATTGTTGAAATTGATCATTTTGTCTTTGTATTGTGGTATCATTCTAGGTGAAGGTAGTATGCTACTCAAGGTCAGGGTCATACCAGCTTGGGCTACATGATCAGAGAGCTCCTCAGTGTCTCTTTTCATGTAATCCAGGGAGGTATGTCTTAGATCATTCACACCAACATGTACAATGACAGCGTCATACTTGTACTTGTTCTGGAGTGACCTAA